>NC_056732.1:604499375-604799375 GCF_019279795.1 Protopterus annectens | reverse complement strand
AACACATCTTTGTAAGGGATGGGAGAACATGCAGACTCCACACAGAAGGCACCCCAGCCAAGAATCAAGCCAGAGAACTTGTAGCTTTTAGGCAACAATGCTACTAGTGCACCACTGCACTACAAACCTTTGCAAGGAAAAATGAAGATACAGAAACCACAGATTTTATGGGGAACAGAACAAATATGAGGCAAAAATCTGCAATTTTTTTACAAATAGTGGTGGGTAGGGAATTCAGGTCCTTACCACCTGTATCCAAGGTACAGGGCTCAAGCCTGAGTATCTCTACCCACCACTATGTGTTAAAAGGGGCATTTCACACACACACACACACACACACACACACACACACACACACACATGCACACACACATGCACACACATGCACACACACACACACACACACACACACCAGTCCAACTCCACTACCTGTAAATGGGTCCGGAATCACTCGAAGCAGACACACACCAGTCCAACTCCACTACCTGTAAATGGGTCTGGAATCAATCAAAGCAGACACACACCAGTGCAACTCCACTACCTGTAAATGAGTCTGGAATCACTTGAAGGCAGACACACACCAGTCCAACTTCACTACCTGTAAATGGGTCCGGAATCACTCAAAGCAGACACACACCAGTCTAACTCCACTACCTGTAAATGGGTCCGGAATCACTCGAAGCAGCAAACCTTCCCTGCAAGAGCTTAAAACTCAACTTACCTCTCTCCTGATTGGTCCTGCACTCGAATCCCTGCGAGAGCTTAACCGCACCTCTCTCCTGATTGGTCCTATCTATGGATCAAGCAGTCTGGAGCTCCTCTGTTCTGTGCGGTCGTCTACTGCACAGATTCCTGGGCATCTGCGGGGCAGAAAATACCTTCCCTGTATCTGGACTGCTGACTCAGGCAGTCAGAGTTCGCACAGATTCCTGGGCATCTGCGAGGCAGTCTGAGTGTGTCTGCGCATGCGCAGAAGTTCTGGTACTCTTAAAAGATATATATTTTTAATTTTAAGTTTCACATTTTTTATTTCTTTTATTTCTAGGTGGGAGGGCTGCAGTCCAGCAGTCCGATAGCACGAGCCACCCCTGTCTATAGTATATCTATAATATTCATGCTGTGCGTGCATTACCATTTTATACCACTTACATAAATGTTTTTACTTTCTTTTATTGTGTTTTTAAATAACTATTAAACTGTTTAACTGTTGATTTTATTGGAGATTTTTTCCCCCTAGGCCTACGCTGAAAATGGGATTGCTTGTTAGAATAGTTGGGTTACTCTAGTAAACAAATGCTAAATAAAACAAATAAATAAAGTAATGCTATTTTTTGTTTTATATTTGCAGTAGTTGTATGATTTTACTATTTTATATCCTTTGCTCCTTGGAAGGCCCTTATAAGATCACTGGTTTATCTAATGAAAATAACAGTGATCATGTCATTGCATCAGTGACCTGCATGCCAAATGCTGCTAGCAGTGAAGCTGTCAGTATGTCAAAGCAGTATATATCTATATATATATATATATATATATATATATATATATATATATATATATATATATATATATATGTATATGGGTCCCCTTCACATGATCCACTATATGGCCGAGACCATATGATCGACTTTTGAAAAGCCGACCATGGGAACCGCTATCTCCGTACAGTGCGGAATGGGAAAATTTCCCTCTTCCGCACTGTAGTGCGATCTCAGAGTTGGTATATTAAAGTTATGGTGGGTGTGGGGGGTGTATGGGGGGCTTGCCTGTGTTTTTTGTGTTTATTTTACATGGTTGGCTTTCCAAAAGTCAATCATATGGTCTCGGCCATATGAAAGTCGTCTTTGTGAAACGTTAACCATGTAAAATACACCTATATACTTATATATACACACACACACACACACATATATATATATATATATATATATATATATATATATATATATATATATATATATATATATATATATATAATGATTCATAGGATCATAGGAGATTGCTAGGGTATCGAGCCAGAGGTCATTTTAAGCATAGCTATTTCATCCCACTGTTAATACCATGGAAAAGCTGGTCAATACCCAAGACTGCATTTAGTGATGACTGTCCATGCCCAGGCAGGTTATGGGTGCTATCCTCAGCAGCACCCCATCAACCTGTCCAGGTTCATCTTGAACAGTCTCATAGATGTGCTCTGTTTCACATGAATTGGTAGCCTGGTCCAAAGACATGGCAGCTGCTGGGAGATAAATATGTCCCACCAGCATGTCCTAAGTCACAGGCCATATTTAGGTCCCTGGAATGGGTATCCCTAGTCCCTTTTGATTTACTGATATGTAACAAGTTTGTTAGGTTTGGGTCTTGGATTACTCTGTAGGCCAGGCATAAGTCTTTCCAAAGAAGTCTATAAGATACGGAGTATAGTAACAGGGACTTTAGTTGGTCTGTGTAAGACACATGCTGGAGCACCTTGATCTTTTTTTGTTAGAAACCTTTGAGGTCTCTCCAGTTGCTGCAGATGCTTTCTACTCTAGAGCTAGTGTTAAAATATGATACATATAGTTAGTCTTTAAATTCGCTGTTTTAAAATAGTTTGTAATTTATACTTACAGAACCTATTGCAAGGCACAAATTTCAGTCAATAAATATTCATGTCTATTAGTAACCATATATCCATTAAATGCAGCAAAATCCTCATGTTAGCCTTGGCAGTTTACTAGTATTTCCAGGTCACCTGTTTTAATAAGAAACTGCATAATGTAGACAGTTAAGTTCTCTGCACGAGTTATCATTAAGCAAACATGGATGTATTTTACCTGCAGCTTACACATTTTAAGAAACATGCAACTATATGTGTATATTCTACACTCTGTGCAGCCTAATGATAATGATATTTTGTACCATCTGGAATAGCTCCATAGGCAGGGAATATTCCACTGTACCCCAATGACATAAAATAAGAAATCAATTGCATTTCAAAAGTAATTCAGTCACAAGCTGAATTACTGTTAGCAGTCAGTCAGCTAATCAGCAGGATTTAATATTGTAAGGTAAGAAGAAAGACAGGATACCTTGAAGGGCATACTGATGACTGGATAGATTAAACCAGAGACAGTGCAGGAGAAAAGCAAAGGGGAGAAAATAGAGCACATGCTTTGCCATAGGCAGAAACCAAACCATTTGGCATGCAGATGCTCAGGGAGTGCATTTCTTAAAGGGAATCATTGAGTAGTTTGTCTCACTGTTAAAGGGAGATCATTTATTTATCTGTATGATACTTTAGTTGAAATTAGACCTATAACTTATCAGCACTGAAGTTGTTATACAGTGAAAGTCAAGAGTTTACATATTATCCTTGAAAAGATACAGATAAACACACTTACACACAACATACATAATGGGCACTTAATTACAACATGTGCACTTGCGCATACACACACACACACACACACACACACACACACACACACACACACACACACACACACACACATGCTCTCAAGTAATGGCCACTTTCACTTCTCTTTCAAAGTCTGGTCCTCATTAAGAAAAAAACAGATGTTTCCTTCTCAATTGCTCACAAGAAAACCTTTCACTATTGAGAAGAAAAAGTCTTTTGTATCTGTTCATACATACAGATGTAGTCAGTCTGCTTCTCTGAAACAAATAACTGTTAAACATCTTTTTAATATGAATGCTACTGTGTTCGTGAAATGTAACATTAATCTTCCTTAGAATAAAAAAAAACGAAGAACGTTCTGGTCTTACTGGGATGCCATCAGCATTACAGTACAGTATAATTTTAAGACAAGGAAATATGAGGCGTTCACTTGAAATGTTGCATTAGTAAGGCTCTTACTTCTGAACTGAAGGCTAATATACTAACTAGCCAGCCTATGCTTGGAATGCAGCAATATATGTAGTATCCAGTAGATGGCAGCAGAAGGCCAAATAACACATGGCAATGGTCTACATACTGCTCACTGTTCACCTTAGTCTCTACATAGTAAGATGAAGACACTGTGGTCCTGGACTTAGAATAGCTTGATTTAGGGAGTTTAACAATCTACACAGCATAATACAAATAAAATGCTTTTAAATGAATGAAAATTACAGCATGCATGCATACAAAGGTATTTTTTTCATGAACAAAATCTGGAAATAATCTCAGATTGTTCCAGTGCTGTTTGGAAAGGGATAGTTATTCTCTGAAAGGGTTGCCCCCCCCCCCCCCATTAAAAAGGCTATTCCCCCTTAGAATGTCAACAATGCCTTCTGTTAATTGCATCTCACATACAATTATTCAACACCTCATACTTGCTTGACTGTTTTCTTCTCTGCACATTAGTACGTGAGTTGTCAAAAGACTTTTGTTAGACTCTGGACTATCTCCCTTCCTCTCACCAGGGAGAGATTGTTACTACTGGGAGTTTTAATAGTATTAGCACACACTCCTCGAAATTTTACTTTAAATCATATGCTTCAGAAAAGATGGGTGATGGGCAAGATGACAATGAGCTGAACTAATAAGACAGTAAAGATAATAAGAAAATGCAGTCACAGAACAGTGTTAAATGCACATGAAATAATTGTCCTCCTGGAGAACACCATTTTTATTTAATTAATTAACTAATTTATTCATCTATTTACTTACATTTGTTAATGGGGGTAGTCTGAATGGGCTGAAGATAACCCATTTTTGGCAGAGTCATAGAGAGACAGACCCACAAAATAATACAATTTATGATACAGAACAGCACTGGAATACAACTGTAATTACTGAAATATACTGTAGGAGTGCAGTTAATAAAGTGACATACATGAATTATATATACATTGGGCCAGATTCACGAAGGCTTGCACGGAGTCTTAGAGTAGAGTAAGACTCCATGCAGCCATCATGTCCGACGAGCGATCCAGGAACAGCCTGTAAGAGAGCTCCTAAAACGGCTCTTACACAGACAGGGCTGGGATATGCAAATTACCTCAATTGCAGGCGAAAGGCATGCAAATGAGGTAGATTTGCGATTCAGGAAACCCGAACCTGTCCAAGTAAGAGCAGTGTTATTTGCAGAAATGTACTCAGTTGACAACTGAGTACCGTTCTGCAAATAGCAAAATGGAGGCGTGACAGCTCCAAATAAAGGTTGCATTCAGTGCAGGAAGCATGCCAATGGCCAAATATATGGCCATGTGAAATGTTTCCTGATGCAATATGAAAATAATAATATTTTATTTTTTTCGCCGATTTCCGATGTTTAAACATAGCGCAGTGCCGTGCAAACGGGGTGCACTCTAAAACCCAGAATACTAAAAATTAAAACCCACAAATGTGGATTTTATTGAAATTGTTAATGTACAATGCAAGGGAATGGCAGGCTGAAGACATCATGGCCACCACGTAGAGGTTGCTAAGGAGGGAAGCTCAGTCTAAGTCATGTAACCAAGCATTAGTAGGCAATCCTATGTAAATGAGCGTTAGGATAGTGAATCGCAAGTTTACATAGCAAATGAGCACAGTCAGTGGAGTGTAGGAGTAGGATATGGGGAGTAACAGAGTAGAAGATAGGTGACATCACGATGGGGGTATGTATGAAAGAAGTGAAGCTCATTGGAGCAGAGTGGCATGTGTCAGCTGTCATTCACACATCATGGAAAGAGGTGTGTCAACACGTAGGCTAGGGAAAGGCAGGAAATGGAAGGTGTATGCCGTGGATAACACCAAAGTTTCTTGCTGAGCGGGTATGCACGTGTGTGCGCGCGTGTAAACCCAGGTAAAACAGAGTGTGCGCGTGTAAGTGCGAGCGTTTAAGCCGGAGTAAGCATGTATAAGGTTGTTTAAAGAGTTGTAAGCGCGTTTGCGCTGGTGTGCATGCATTTTAACCTGAATAAGCAAGTTTTAGTCCGTGCAAGCATGTGTGCGCACATGTTAGCTGCTGTGCACATGTTTGCGCTTGTGTGCGCGGTGCTCCCCCCCTGAGGAAACAAAAAGGAAGCACAACAAATAGTAGGAAGCTACCAGGGAGTACTAGCAGAGCTAGCAGGTGAAAACAATCAGAATCAGGCAATTACACAGGCAGTTCACTAGCCCAGCCCAGCCTAGCACTTAAAACTCTGCAAACAACAGTCCATTATGTTTCTCACAACAGACACTGCAGTAAGCTAATAGAAGTGAAAACTGAAAAAGCTTTACTGAGACAAAGAAATGTTAGGGGCTGCCATTGCTGCTATAATGTGACATATGCAACATGCTGAGGATGGTGACAATGGAAATGCTGCTGGACAACCCACAGTGAGGAGATGGAGAAGAGTGTACAGGCCCAGGGTAACCTACCAGGGGCTACATGAGCTGGAGATAGTGGAGCCCTATAGAGTGGACAGAGACCTCCTGCAGCAAATTGTTGAGCTGTGCAGGTCATGCCTCACACACAGAACCAACAGAGGGGAACCCATCCCAGTGGAAACCAAGGTATGTGTTGGCCTAAGAATATTAGCAACAGGTACCTTCCAGAGACCAATTGGTGATATGATGGGGATATCACAGACATCAGCATCCAGGGTACTACACAAGTTCCTGGATGCCATGTCAGCACATGTCGGTGATCATGTATATTTCCCCAATTCCCATGAGGTATTGGCCAGCAATATGCATCTCTTCCAGCAAATAGTGGAATACCCTGAGGTAGTGGGTGCAATAGACTGCACGCACATATGCATCAAAGCACCAGCCGGTGAGCGGGGTAGGGTCTACTTCAACCGCAAGGGCTTCCCCACCATCAACTGCCAGGTCATGTGTGATGCCCAGGGCATAATACTGAATGCGTGTGCAGGCTGCCTTGGAAGCTACCATGATTCCCATATCTGGCATCTGACGCAGCTGTACCAGACATTTGCCAATGGGGACATCCCACATGGTCACCTAGTGGGGGATGCTGGCTATACACTGGAGCCGTGGTTGATGACAACCATCAGAAATGCACACACACCTGAACAGGAATGCCATAATGAGGCACATGCACAAACACGTAATAAAATAGAGCGTGTGTTTGGGCTGCTCAAGTCACGGTTCCGGTGCCTGGACACATCTGGTGGAGCCTTGCAGTACTCACCAACTACATGTACCCAAATTGTCATGGTATGTGCTATGCTACATAATATGATCCTACAAAAACAGCTGCAGCAGGACCAGCATAGGCCTGGGCCAAACAGCCCCCCACCATTGCCAAGGCCATCACAGGCAGAGCGTGACTCGGAGGAGGAGCAACCTGAGCCACCCCCAGTAGGCAGAAGGAGGCGTGCCCAGTATGCTTTGGCCTTGGTAAAGAGGCAACGCATAGCACATACACTGGCTCAGTAGAAACTCTGGAAATGGTACCTCTCTCTGACTTGCACATGTAGTAAAAGGGATGCCTAAGTTGACACTACCTGCTTTTATACATGTACAGGGAGTGTAGTATGTGCATCCGACATAGGCAGCCCTGCAGCACCACCTAAGGCATGATTGCCATGTGTTAAGCAATATAAAGCAGTGCTAAACAGCATTTACCACCATGTAGTATATGCAAACAAAATCGCACACACCAACTAGCACAACTGTGGTCAATGTTCAGTAATATTGGGCAACGTCCAGCAATGTTGGTGAATATTGAGCAATGTCGGACAAGCCTGGTCTAAGTAGGGCATAGCTGAACAAAAGCCAACATGCTCATATTTGCTTAACTGGCCCTTAAGCAGTCTGGTCTGCTCAGTATGAAAATATAAAGCAGTGATGGGCCTCAAAGCCAGAATACTGTGCACTATAGCCAAAGTACTGAACCACTAAACCATGACAGTATTACAGTGGTCAGCCTGTATGAAGGAATGTTGATAAGTCTATGCAAAGTATTTCATGGAAACCCTGCAGGCACAGCATAATATTTGTCGAGTTATGACACAAAGGTGAGTCCTGCAGTGAGAACAGAACCTGACTTCCAACACACACAGTATAAATGTTAATATCGGTCATGTTCGCACACATCAACAAATGTAGTGGACCTCAGATAGCAACATACTGAAAGGTCACACTGGGCATGCTCACACACTTGAATAAATGAGACAAATGTCAGGCAACAAAACACGGAATGGCAGAACTGGGCATGCTCACACACTTAGGCCATGTCTGAGTATAGCAGTGGGCCACGCCTGTCTGGCAGTTGCTTGTGTTAACCCAGGAACCTGCCACTATACAGCAATCCGCCCAGCGCACACAGTTATATGGCAACAGACACATCTATAATATAGTGGAACCCTGTCATAATCAAATATATTCTGCAGATACCGAAGTTGTTCATAGAAACTGGTAAAGCAAAGCTGATAAAGACCAGCAAACAGTATCAGCAATAAACATTGTGCATCTTGAACATTAGCATAGGTTCAGAGGTCGATACTAGGCTATCTTCCCTAGGGCATGTACAAGCCTTGCCAGAGTGTGTTTGGCATTCGCAACCCTGTCAGATTACTACACTGTGTGTGTGAATAGTAGGTCACACAAGATAGCCCATGTACGTTTAGGCTAGTGTGCCTCTGTCTAGCAGGAACACAGAAGATATCCCAGGGGTAAACATACGATCACCCATACAGTCGTCAAGATGTCTCCTGTAGGTGGTCAGTGGGTGGCTCCGCCTATGTGAAACTGGGATTACATTCTGGAGTGAGTGGAGCCTCTGGGATAAGAATCTGTCCCTCCACAATGTCCTATTAACATCTGTGCTGAGGTATACATCCCTGGAGTGTGTAGCTCCAAGGGAGTTGGATATCCTGAGGTGGAGCATGTTAAGTAATTCTGGGTTGGGTATACCTGTAAACAACAGGCACACATCATATCTGAGTAGGTGGTAAGCGACTGAGTAGAGCTGGAGTTACTGCATCTGAACTGCGCAGGGCATCTGTGTGAGTCCCTATATCTGCTTGATGAGGAACTTCCATGGCCAGTACAGTTGCTGCAGGTGTCAGGTAGGGTACACCCCAAATGTGGCATTGTAACCAAGCATGGATGTGATGAGTATAGGGGCACAATGACCTCACTCGATCTAGATGTGAAACCATATGGGATAAGGTGGCCCACATAGAAGGTGTGTCCAACCACTTTGGCAATGTGAATGTCAAAGGCGACAGTACGAACAAGTCATGTCCCCAAACCCCTAACAACTCCTACCATATGTAATGGAGTACTACCTATGTGGTAATGTGTGGGCATGTTGTTATTCCCAAAGGGGATGACTATGCAACTAATGGCATTTAGCTGTAGGCCATGGCTCAGGCACCAGTCATCCATCTCTGTGAGACCCTGTTTGAGTATGCTTGTGGCAGCTGGAGAGTTGATCATGGCACCCAGTTTGCAGTCAAGTGCAAACATGTTCGGCCATATTCCCCCTGTGGTAGCCTGTACGTCAGACAAATATATACTGAACAAGAAAGGTCCCAGGACCGAGCCATGTGGAATGCCACGTGTAACTGGTGTATAGTCAGTGATGGCACCTGCAATTCTGACCATGTGGGTGCTATCCCTGATCCAGGTATCAATCCATCATGTGAGATATGTGTCCATATCAACGCTGGTGAGCCTATACATAATGGCCCAGTGGGTTATTGTGTTGAAGGGTTTTGCAAGGTTCAGGTAGGCTGTGTGGACAGCCGTCCCTATGTCAATGGACCTGTTAGCCATTTAAAGAATACAAACAGGTTCAAGAGGCAAGATCTGCCCACAACAATGCTGAAATGTGTAGGACACAGTGTCTGTAGGTTCCCAATGTCTATGTGTATGAGTCCCATGACAATACGCTCCATAGCTTTGCAGAACAGGCTACTTAGGCTTATAGGGCAATATTGTCTGTGGTCCATTGTGGCATCAACTCTGTACGCCATTCCTTGGGTACATATCCTGTGGCAACTCCGATATTGAACAGTGATGTAATGTGAGGGTTGTGTCTGTCATGATGCTTTTGTAAGATGCAGGCTGGGACACCGTCTGGTCACATTGATACTGTGATGTACGCTTTGGGGAGGGCAGCACTCACCTGTTACTGTGTGATGTCAGGGAGGTTATACTCTGTTGGGATGGATAGTTGCTCCTTAGGGGGGATGGGTGGGAGACATCTGCACTGAACCTGTTTGCCAGGATGTTGACAATGCCAGTGGGTTCAGGGTAGGTTTAGTCAGTATGCAGTAACTCACAGCATATCAGTGAGTGTCCACCCAGGTTCCTGACATAACTGAAGAAGGCCGTGTGATAGTCCTACATGTCTGTTGCAATTGTCTGGTAGAAGCAGCCCTTAGAAAAGTTCATGAGTGATTGTAGCTGTCTGCTAGTACAGATCACAGATGCCTTCCCAGTCTGGGATTGTGCTCTATCATGTAGTAGCTTCCTCCTGACATTGTACAGCTTATTAATGGCTGGTGTCTACCAGACAGGTCCCCTGCCATTGGAGTAGTGAGTCCTGTTGTTATTTGGGATAGCACAATCCATGCAGTCCACTAGGTGTCCATAGAATGTGTATGTAAAGGATGCAGCAGTGTGAGCCGTATTTGCCACTGTCTCAGGGTCTCTGAAGGATACCACCTTGCTTCGGTGAAGTGAAACGTTGGTTCATGAGAAGTTCACCAAGATTACCCAGGATGGGTGTGTGGAGGGTATATGTATGTTCAGTGAGATACATGTATGTTCTGACCTTACCAATGAGGGGTATATCGCTGGTGTGGAACATAGAGTCCCCATGTTGGTGATGATCAGGTCCAATATGTATTCCCCCTTGAGGCTGTGCTGACTGGTTGTGCCATAGCATATGAGTCTACAAATTGTAGCGACTGTTGGGTGAGGGTGTTGGGGCTTGAGTAGTATCCCCAGTCAATATTTGTGTATATGAAGTCACACAATATAATGGTGTTTGTGGAGGCCTTCATATTCTCCATAGTTCCCACAAAAGCTGTGTGGTTCCTGAGTTTGGGAGTGTGTTCTGTAGCAGGCAACAAACTGAAAGGCAGTATTGCACAATGGTAGTTGTATATGTATGGTCTGTGATGCTTTGTGCAGTGCTACTAACCCGGAAGTGTGTGTATCTGTGATGTATATGGATACTCCCCCTAGTTGTGTTGTCTGTTCCAAGTCTTGTTGTCAGACAGCATGGTATGAAACATAACCTGGTAGTGCTGGTGTGCATAAGTGAGCCTGAAGCAGGCATCTGTTAGTGCACAGATATCGCTATCTTCCATACTGAGGAGAGTCCTCAGTGGCCGCAATATGAGGTTAACACAACTGTTGTTGAGCAGCATTACCCTTAGTTTCATTTAACCTGTAATGTCTATGGAGGTGGGTTTGTCTTCTAAGCCCTGCTTAAAAAAGGCACTATGGTGGTAGCAAGAGCCTTAGCCAGCATTCCAAAGTCCAAGGGTGACAGATGCAAGCTGTCCATAGTGAAGCCACGTGGCATGTTGAGCATGTCACCATAGGCTGACAGACACTGTATCCCCTATGAATTAAACAAATTTGTTAGGCAACTGTTAAATGTGATATGTGTGTCCGTATACTGTGACATCATAATTGGTGGGTGTAAGATGCTAGACAAGGTCATGGTCATACTGGCCTGGGCTACATGATCAGAGTGTTCCTCCATGTATCATGTCATGTGGTCCAGGGAGTAACGTCTGAGGTTATACACACCAGCATGGGCAGTGATGGTGCCAGTCCTGTACTTGCTTTGGAGTGGCCTGACTGCCTGTGTTATGTGGCAGATCCTAGCACCCAACAGACAGCCTAAAGTGACTATTCCCTTGTTAGGGCTGGTGAGTGGTACGTCAGTGTGTCTGACAATAAGTGTCGCCTATTACAAGTGTATTAGGTGTGTTGTTTAGCCCGAAGGGCAGTGACTGTGTGGCACACTGACATTGTGAACTATGTGATATGTGGGTATTGTAGTGGGGTAGCAGGTGTGTGTGTGTCTGCTTTGGAGGTCTCTGCTGCTTAGGTAGAGTACATTTACAGCATCCGAGTATGTCTATGTGTGATAATGTGGTTTGAGTGCTGTTGCTAGAGGATATGTGAGACTGATATCTGGTGTGTGTGGTTACCTTCACCACCTGATAGACTGTGCCAGTCATGGGTCGCGACAGTTCAGCACCCTGTATGTCTATATAGGTGCATCTCACACATATATCTGAGTTTGTCAGGAGGATGAGAGGGTTGTCTGTGTACATGAGGCAGATGTGACATTGTGTCAATATCACAATATCCACCAGCTGGACTGAAGAGTACATACAAAACCGACCCCTGGACATGCCGGGATATTATCATGACATACTCTGTAGCCTGATCACAAAGGATCAGTAGGGTGTTAAGCATGTAAAGGAGTATAACAGGGATTAGTGCTCATGTTCATTGGTGTTTTGTAAAGAGTAGCTGAGAAGGAGTCCAGACTGAATCATGACACCTCCTTCAGCTATGTCATAAATAGCAATGTACACCCATATATGTCCTGAGTCAGGGCCAACTGTACCTGAGTGATAATGCCGACATCATGACAGACAGACCCATATGTACATACCCATCTCCCACTGACAATAGTCCATATCATCATACCAGGAGATATCACATGAAGAATGGATGAGCAGCTACCCCCACTGCCAAAAGCATGGCAGCAAGTGGAATACATTGATTCCCAATATGTGTCATGCACAAACTACAGAACAAACAGATCATGCACCTGAACAGTCAGCTGAGCCTCACCCCCTACACAGGATGTGGAACCGTTGAATGTGTCACAGCTACATATGGCACTCCCCACAAGTGTTGGTGCACAACACACCATGGGAAATCAAGTCCAGTACGCCTATGAAGTCTGATCTGCAAGGTCATGGAGTCCATCATGGTTGCAGTCATAAACAGAGCTATTGGAAGCTGACATACACACAACCCTACCAGCTGTGGTATGTTCATGTGCGGATCATGGTTCCCAAACATGCTAGACTGTTTGCAAGGCAGCCACCCAGGACATACATCAATGAACACATCTACACATGTGTCACATAGACTTTGAATAGCCCTTTATCAACATCCCAGACACATGTAGTATCCACAAAACCAACAAGCTGTGCATAAATATGTGTTGACATATGACGGAATGTCAATGTGTCCACAGATAAATCACACAAGGTAATTATTCTGAGGTCTTGTTCAAGCTGTTGACACCTGCTGACCCACATGGACCATTCCTGGAATGGCATAAAACAAAGTGTACACACATCACCATGTCCAGTCTGATGATGTCACCGTCCTATAAATACAGCAGGAGAAGGGAAACCAGCCAGTAAAGTAAATAGTGTGCTGTGTTAATGTGTTTCTCTCTAGTATCATAACATAGTTAGGTGGGAGTTTGAATCCTGCAAACAGGGGTTGTGTGTATGTGTGCAGTTGTCTTTGAAAGGAGTTCCCTTTTTGGAGACTGTGAAAACACACTAACAGAGGTACATTCCTCTTTGGAAAGACTGATGATGCCACCATCCTACAAATACAGCCGGAGAAGGGAAACCAGCCAGTAAAGCAAATAGCACGCTGTGTTAATGCTTCTCTCTCTAGTATCATAACATAGGTAGGGGTTTGAATTCTGCAAACAGTGAGTGTGTGTGTCTGGGGGGGTGTGTGTATCTGTGCAGTTTCCTTTGAGAGGTGTCCCCTTTTTGGAGACTGGGAAAACTCACTAAAACAGTTACATTCCTCTTTGGAAAGTCTGATGATGTCACCATCCTACAAATACAGCAGGAGAAGGGAAACCAGCCAGTAAAGCAAATAGCGTGTCGTGTTAATGCAGCTTTCTCTAGTATCATAACATAGTTAAGTAGGGGTTTGAATCCTGCAAACAGTGTGTGTGTGAGGTGTGTGTGTGTATGTGTACAATTGCCTTGGAAAGGAGTGCTCTTTTTGGAGACTGGGAAAACACACTAAAAGAGGTACATTCCTCTTTGGAAAGACTGATGATGTCACCATCCTACAAATACAGCAGGAGAAGGGAAAGCACCCAGTAAAGCAGATAGCGCGTCGTGTTAATTCATTGCTCTCTAGTATTATAACATAGCTAGGTAGGGGTTTGAATCCTGCAAATGCTAACTGTGTGTTGGTCAATGCGGTGTGGGTTTTGCTTTTACTATGGTATGACATAGAATGATTACAACAGTAAGTGCATTGCACACATCAGGTATCTGCATGGCAAATATATATGTGTACATGTCCCCTCAATCAGTACACAGGTGTGAAGCCTGCATACTACATGAATACATTTGTTTCCATTGACAGGTTGTGCCGCTGCTTCTCAGATCGTAGGTCACATATGTATGTATGTGACAAGGTCGTCCACTGTCATGTTCTGTGACCAAGGTTATCTGTGGCACACACACCCATGACAGCTACTTAAGAGTAGTGTGAGTGAGGGTATATGCCTGGGGTATATGTCAGACATGGTCATACACAACAAAGACTGCCAAGAATGGATAGTCTTTATAGGTGTATGACTGCCTTGTGGATATGCATTCAGGCCTCTAATGTCTTATGTGATACACCTTGGGACTCCACAATAACTATGGATATGTGGATACCAAGGGACACATGACATAACATGAGGCTGTATGTACACACTGGTACCCAACGTACATGTTGAGGGCTACCACCTGTGTGGTACTGACGGGATAGTATGTATAGTACATGAGGATGACTATGCCATAGTCTGCTTACTGCTATACAGCATGTATCAGACAACAGGTATCTGTCTGTATGATACCCTTGTGTAGGATATGCGTCCCATCCAGGGAATGCATTGTAGGCCAATCCATGCATTTCCAGATTTGGATGGACACATCCCTAGTGTGTCTGTATGTACCTAAGGGGGCTATATGCCAAACAGGTGTGGTCACAGGAATAGGTGGCGATCATTACTACTGGTTAGTGTTATAGTGTATCACCGGAAGGATCCAATTGTTACTGGGTTCCCTACTACTGTGTGTCATTTGTCAGGACATCATCCAATGATTGCTTGTAGTCATGCTGTTGAGGTTGTGTATACGACCAGACCGCAAATCATTGACAGATATTAATGGTATCACCCACAGCATAGTGTCAACCCATGTCATACACACGTCTACCCATGTTAGTACATAGCTGTAGTAGAATGCATACTGGCCATTGAAAGATACTATGAGATGTTAACAATGTGTACGACAGGGTATGCCACACGTCCCATGTGTCCACTATGCACGTACATCCAAACAGTGAGCACCCACCATGTTCACAGATGTACACTTGCTAACCTGTACTATGTATATTGTGTATAGGTGCATATGTTTGCACACACACAACACTGAGGTGCAAAGCAATGACTGCTATGAGTAGTTCTGTGGTCACTGTAACTGGATGGGGTGTAGTACCCTATGCCATCATCAACATGCATCTTGTGGTCACTCACAGCTACTAATGTGTGCAAGACCACTGCCTAGCATGCTGTACCTGAACTGCAGTGCCATGGCTACATTCACAATTACACAGCCACCTTGTTCATGGGTGTGTGAGGTGCCCAATAGGGAGCATTGCCTAGCATGACTGTGTTATGTGTTGCAGAGTGTTGCACAGCCCCATGATAGGCCTCTACCCCTGAGGTACATCATGTGTATGTGCATGACATGTGGGATACTGAAGTGTGACCTTACAGCGGGTGTGTGGTAATGCCAAATGTAGCATGTTTTCGTGTACTGCGTATGATAAACGTGTTCTGTTGTGTACAGCTGTAGCAACTATGCATATCCAATGTGCCACAATTGTGTCTGCTGCACTGTGCGTTGCATGTGATTGAGGCAGCTACTGACTTTACTGAGATGATTGATGTCTCACAGAAAACATGCACAGCATGCATTATGCGTAGGTGTGTTACGTGTACATGGCCTACACCTCACCTATGACATGCACACTTCATTACCAATATTAAAGTGTTAACACACTCACCAGCATGTATTGTCTGCCCTGCTGTCACACCAGAGGGACCTAGAAGAATATGACACAGTTTGTCAGTGGCCACAACTGTGGCATTGCTACTGTGAGTTTGCTAAACGACAGTGGAACAACAGTCAACAGTCACAGGTGTACGGATACTATTCCAAATATCAGTATTGCACACGTTAGGCAGCACAACTGCTAAACACACAGTACACATCTCACATATGCATATTCTAACAATACAGGTAACGGTAGTCTACAGCTAGGGCGTATTACCTGCACGTTCCATGTCATCCTGCTGGGTGGCTCCGGCCTCCATGATGACACATGTGTGACGCTGTTGCTGCTGTAGGCCAGGAGCCACCATGCTTAGGAGCAGCTCCTCCACTCTGGTGAGGGGGGGGTGTATGGCTGCCCCACCACCTGTGGCAAGCTGTTGCCTATGGATATCAGATGCACGCTGCTGGACATGTCTAATTAAATCACTGCAGTGATGGTGTACCTGCTCATATGTCCGGTTATGCATGCCTATATCATTTACCCGGCGAACAAGGTCTTGCCACAGTGCAGTACGGTCATGCTGGTGCTGGCTGACCCTGGAAAAAAGCAGGTTATAGTGCTGCAAAAGGCTGTTCAGAATTTCCTGCTCCTCCGCAGCTGAATATGATGGATTATGTTGATGAGCCATAACCCTGGAAGACAATTAAACGATATGTGTTTGCATGTCATGTGACACACTTAACATTATGAAGTACAGATATCACTTAACTGCCATATATAGCATCTATCTGTCTATCAGAGGATACACACATTCAATACCACATATCAGTGCTCAGCCCACAACTGGCTGACAGTGCCTGCAACACTCCATATAATACACCAGTATACACCAGTAGTCGGCACACTGTTTGGGATACAATGCACAACCTCGCCCTGGGGGTATATATCAAGCTAATGCATGAAGAAATATGTCATCCAATGCAATGAATGTCATGTACATTTACAGTATTACCAGTAAACCACCCTAGTCTTTGATGCCATACCCATACCTAACATATGTGCATGGTTGTTAATATAGCTGGCATACTGCTGTAACAGAGTATACATGTTGCTAGGTACGCACACATACCCTGTAACACACATGTCATTGCGTGCATGGTACAGGCATCATTAAACACACATCAGACATACATACAACACACAGATGTATGCCGACACAGATGAGCATTACCTGTGTACCTTATAGTACTGTGTGCCCCTACTTACAGATACCTATGCCTGTGGTATGTAATCTGTGCAGACTACAGGAAACACACAAGACAGTGTTACCAGGGACTGTGAACATACACCATACTGTGCTGTTTAGGCCTACAGCTTCAGGTAGTACAACAGTTCATATCTGAGCTGGAGTCACCAGCAGTACCACTTACTGAGCATACATGTATTGCTTCAACCTACATTGGGACACCACAGTTGTACACAAGGAACTACGTCACAACATATGCCATCCTACTATGTCTGCATCCCAATAACTGACACATCATTCTCCGGCCTCACACCTAGGACACAAACTACCTTGACAGACACAACCTCACACTAAGCTATCACACCTTTACAAACCTTGCACAAAGTCACTGTCACACTCATTCCACCTCACATAGCAGGTATTGCACTGAGTACATGTGTGTGTGCATTGTGTCATAGGTAGGTAATATGCTATTGGCCCTAGGGCCTAGAGCAGCCTAGTCATATGCTACCCTGGCCTTTGACACACATGTAATGTGATTTCACTTGCTCCTGTCAACCGGATACACAGAGGTGACTCCCAGGGCATATTACCTATCTCCAAAACAATCATCAGGGGTATGTATGACATCTGCTAATGAGGAGCCTTGTTTGTTCATGCTGGGTGGTTTAGTCCAGAATATGGCATATTTGTGGATAGGAACCTGTACCTCCAGCATGTGCTGTTTAGTGAGGTGACAAGGATTAGGGCCCTAGGTCATGTAGCCCGGAGGGATTGTGAGGTGTTGTCATGGTGGCTGGCCGACTGCTATGGGTGTGACATACCTCTGTATGTCCGGCAGTGGTAACCTCTGGGTGGGCAGTATGCAACGCACTCTAGCTGTGGTTTGTGAGTCAGTCTGCATAGGGCATGTGTTTGAGGGCAGTATTACTCTTTGTTAGGTATGTCTGTGGACTTTCCACTTGCTGTAGTTGCCATGTGAGGTACATACCACATGGGGCATTGTGATGAGTAGAGGGGGAACACCAACCTATATTTCCCTAGATGACACACCTTTTGTGATGACACGTACCATGTAGACAGATTACATTACTACTGTTGTCACTGTGATTATCAAAGGCGAGCCTACTGTCCACCTGTGTCCCATGTACCCTTCTGACACTATCAGTGTTAGGCAGGCTACCACCTATGTGGCAGTTACTGCGTAAGGTGTTTTGGAATGGGGTATGGCACTGCAGTATCAACACTGGTGTTCAGTCCATGCCTTGGTCAACAGGCACCTGTTACAGTACATATGACCCCGTGTCTCCCTCACTCTCTCTCATATATATATATATATATATATATATATATATATATATATATATATACACATACATACATATATACATATCTATCCATATCTATCCGTATCTATCCATATCTATCCATATCTATCCATATCTATACATATCCATACATATCCATAAATATCCATGCATATCTATATATATCTATATATATCTACATATATCCATATATAGCCATATATATCTATATTTATCTAAATATATCCATATATATATCTATATATCTATACACACACATATATATGTATATATACATGTATATATACACATACATGTAAACATCCATTGCTGTACATATAGCTGCACATATAGGCACATATACTGCCCACCTTTCATGGTGGGGATGTCAATTATTCAACAGTTGTGAGACATACGGTTATGTAATACTATTGCACAATGTTGTGCAGAATGCATTCTGCTGTCCTCAGGCCGTATAGCTGTTGCAGGCCTCACTGCCTGTAGCTCAGTTCCACAGCATTTAACACCACATGACATATACCGGCATTGCTTGCTTTCTGCAATGCCACACACTACAACCTACATACATATGTGCACATAGCAGCCTTCAACAACATACTTATGTCCAGCCTTCACTAACAGTTGCAGTATGTCCCTTGCCCTATGCAAATGTGCATGTACATATAGATATGGACTGCTGCCACATATGGATGATTCACAGTATGTAGAGTACCCTTCAGACACATCTTTCGTATGTCACCAAATACATATATGTTACATACCTTACCTTTGTATTCCTCACCTCCGTCTGTTGTAGGTGTTGTTTTTTTTATTATTTATTTATTTATTTTTTTGGTTTTGTTTCCTCTGTGTGTTGCTGTTTGTTTTCAGCGTCTGTCTCCTTCTGCCTGTTTGTGTCTGTCTGTCTCTGTCTGTCTCTCTCGCTCATGCTCTCTCTCTCCCAGTTGTTGCAATGATATTATTGCATGTTTGGACAGCAGATACAGGCTGCTTTTCTAGGTATCTGCACATGTGCATGTGATGGCCTCTGCACCAATTGGTGCCCACCATTTAGTAATTGCAAGCAGCCTGCTGTGCGGTAATTGCAGTTCTCACAGTGATTTCAGAACACTGCTATAAAATGATAGGTTAGGTAGGTGTAGCTCTTTCAGTTTTGCAAGGTGGGGACCATGCTTGTTTGCTGTGGACACTGTTGTCTCAGTCAGAAGGTTGGTATATGTCTCATATCTGAAGCTGGGATGTAGCCAGTGAAATGCATGTTGTACTGAAACCTGACTGTTGCTTCTTCCAGTACACTCTTCTCAGTGTGTAGGTTTACTCACACCTCCTAATGCTAACACTGGATACATGGGAGTATGTACTTTCATTTCGAATTAGAGAATTAACTGGCATACAGCAGCAGTTATTGCAATGTATTCCTATGGCTTTCCTATTTTCCCTTTACATTCACTCATTGTAATGCATGTTATATTTCTTTCAGCACCAAGTTATTGTATATCTGCTGTAGTGTAGTGGTACTTCATGCAGACTGGTGAGTCCAAGGTCCCGGGTTCGAGACTGACAAAGTTTTTTTTATTTTGCTGCTGAGCAGTACAAGGGCCTTGTCATACAGAGTGACTAAGGCACTTTTAAGCAGTTGTAAGTGGGTTTTATGTGGGTTTGCGCGACGCTTAGCAATGCTTAGCTAAGCGCACACAAGCTCACACTCGCGCACCCCAGCTAACTACTGCTTAAAAGTGCTTACTCCCGCTAACCCCAGCACTAATTTCTTCTAAAGAAAAGAAAATGGGGAGATAGGAAAGTGGTGAAAAAGGGGGCACAAAGAGGGAAAGACAGTAGGGAAACCAGCTCGGGATGTGCAGGATGGGTCCATAGCTGCCCATTTCTTTACCAGCAACAGCTGTGCATATGTTTGAAATTTGGTGTGAAATTTGAAACCTTCCACCCCTGAGAGAGGGGTGAGGACAACAAAATATGTTGTACTGCCAATTAGAATTATCAGTTTACATGTCCAGTGGACATGTATGTGAATTGGGCAGCTATGTATGGGGCGTAATTTTTTTGTGGGAACAGATTGCCCCTTTTTTTTATTTTTTTTTTTCAGGTGAGAGTGGAATGTGAGGTAGAGGAAGTAGGTATATTTTGGGAGGTAGGTTGGGGAGGTAAACAGACAAGACAAACAAGATGCATACAGGGGCGGAGTTTGAAACATGGGGTGGGTGAACACAATTGACCGGGAAGGATGTTTGGAAATCGCAAGCCCATGAGCCCACAGATGGTAACAGTGGAACTGCGATCCCCACCCATGGGCAGTCACCACTGCATCTTCACAGAACTGAGGGTGGCTGTGCTGAGGGCTGTGTAGGACGGGCAGGCTCACCCGAGAGATGCTCCACTCTCGCCTCGAGCTGGCGTAGGGGATCAGCGACTGAACGCTGGATCTCCCTACGCACCACAGCCCGGACCCTAGCAAGGGTGACAGGTAGCCCTCCTCCGCCCACACTTGCACGGGGGGGACGAGCCACATCCCCTGCAGTGCTTCCACCCTAAGGTGGCACAGGACCAATGGAGGAGGGTGGGCTGGGCACCAGAGCCACTGGTGCCAGGTGCACTCGCCAACTGAGGAGGGACAGGTGGGTCTGCTGGGACCAGCCTTCCCATACGTTCTGTGATTAGGTGTGTTTAATTACAACATAAACAACAGCATTCCAGATTAGTTATAACAGCATGCAGTAATATTCCCATTAACCCAACACACCAAGGTTCCAACAGTTGAACAGCAAGCATAACACATGCATATATTGAACGACAGTGGATATTCCAACAGCATGCAGGGATGTTTGGTAGCAACAGGCCACCATGAATGTGGTGTTTGAACAGGGCACATGCATCAACATCAATGCAAATATTTATAAAACAATAGGACATATGTCCCAACAAATATTTAAGATTACACATACCCATTGAGGTGTGGAATTGCATGGTTTATGCACATATGGTAGGGTGCAGAAAAAACCTTGGTTAACATCTTATAATGACCTTTTAGTCTACACTACATTCCCAGTGACTGCAAGTGTATATCCCCTACCTGTATTATTACACTTGCTACCATACATTAGGTTGTGTCATGGGTTTGGCTAGTTCAATATATGCCTGACCTATATCTGACATACTAACTGTCCAGGATGCAGATATTACTGCTGCATATTTCTTGTTTGCATTTATATTTCTTTATCTACATATCTGGGATGTTTTCACATGACATTTTCACTTCGATTTGTACAGAACCCTGCATTTCTTGACACACACTGACATTTCTGGTGAATAATTACATGCTACATGTGTGCCAGGTTTACTTATTCATGCCAGCCAGTAACTGACTATTGTGGACTGTATATATGTTTCACAGCTACTAGCACTTCCATCACCCACTTTATATGGGACTGCATAACTCTGGGTTGCCAGCACATTTTCAAACAGTACTGTTTGTATAATGCAAGGGTACAACAACATTTCAGACTCTTTGACACAGACACACTCTGGGTTTTAGACCTTTATTAATGACATTGCACACTTTTCCACAGGCTCACTCCTTTATTTGTTTTAACGGTGTTTATGGCAGACATGTTCAAGACATATTATACCTTTATTAATAGGTTAGAACAATCTTTTTTCAGGCTCACTCACTTATGTTATATGACAGTGCCTGCAGATATATTATTCCAGACATATGTTACCTTTCTTAATGGGTTACTACACTCTTTTTCTGCCTCTCTGATGTTTTTATCTGACAGTATATGCAGAGGACTTATTCAGGCAATTCTATGGCTGTTTTATTGGACTACAACACTTTCTTTCATGCTCTCTCCCATATTTTATATAACAATACATGCAGAATAATCACTAACCTGCCTGGTGGCGCAGCCTTAGCAGCCTATCAGCATAGGCTTGCTGATTCGTAGCATGGTCACCTGCAGCTGTAAAGTAAATGAAGGGATATTGAGACATACCTATCCGTTATACATACTCCATTATCAATTCTTACATACTGCATTCCATGGCTACATACTCAGTTGTGGGGCATTCTGCATCCCACGGGCCTCCTGTATCCACTGGTTCAGGTGGTCCTGCTTTCGTCTCTTCAGGTCTGCATGGTGGTGACGGACCTGCTCACCAGCCCGAGGAACGCCTGTGGCACTGGTGAGGTCACAAGCTAACCGGTTCCAAGCCTCTGCCTTGTACTCTGTCTCTTGGAACTGGTCCTGCAGGAGTCTTGACTTGTGACGGTGGACAAGGAGCCAAACCATGTATTTGGACTCCTCGATGCACTAACGTTGCACTCGGAAGCGTGAACCCTCTCCTGCACCTGCCATTCTGACTGCAAATGTGAGCTACAATCAGTTATGGTGAGTATTCCCACCTATGGGGCTTAAATATGCTGCATTTCCCACACTTTTTTGTGATTGGCCATTTTGTAAAATTCTCAGCTGACTGCAGACCTGCTTAGTAATGGTTAAACTACCATTCATAAGTTTATGAATGTTAATAGTGGCTGCTTCCCTTATGTTGTCATGGCTTAGTGGTTCTGTACTTTGATTATGATGCACAGGGTCCTGGGTTCGAACCTTGCCATCCTTTTATTTTAATACTGTCTAGACAGGCTAGGGGGTGAGGCTGCATTTAAGCAACTTAGCTCTACGTTGCTCCACGGTGCCCTACGGTGCCCTGGTTAGTGCGGCGCGCACGTCCACGCAAACACATAGTGCTGGGTAAAGCGCTTTTAAACTTTGGGCAACTCTATTGCGCTGGGTAAAGTGCTATTAAACTATGGACAACTCTGTTTAGCTGGGTAAAGCACTATTAAACTATGGGCAGCTCTGTTTAGCTGGGTAAAGCGCCATTAGACTATGGGCACCTCTGTTTAGCTGGTTAAAGTGCTATTAAACTATGGGCACCTGTGTTAGCTGTGTAAAGCGTTGCTTAACAGCAGGCTATTATATATCTAGGTCCTTTAAAAATATTTAGTTTATTCACTGATATATTGGCCATGTCACTGCTTTTAATAAAATTTTAATCATATATGTCTGGTATTATTTCAAATACTGATTTAAAACATAAATAAGAAGGGGAGTGGTAGGACTCGAACCGCGAATGCCTTCTCTTTGTGCATACGCTCTACCATTACGCTATTGCAATTTAGTGTCGTTTGTATAAACATTCTTTCTTATGCTCTTCCATGTCAGAATTGCTAACTCTAGCTAAGCAATGGGCACACCCGCGCACACACGCACAAATACGGGCAGCTATATCGTGGATTTAAAAAATATATATAATTATTTACTTTATATAAGTGTGATGGGGGTTTACAGTGTCAGGGAGTGTGGTGTTGGGTGCAAGTACATTTGAGCGAACTCGCTCTTGTGTGTTGACATTATGCTTTTTAAAACCTTGCAGGGGCGCGCACATTTAGACTGCTTGGCAGTCGGACACACCCCCTGCTTTCCTACTCAGTCCGTGTAAGAGTTACGGTTGAGTCAGCATGCCCTCATGAATATTCATGGCACGCTGACGTCAAACCGTTCAACTGCAGCCTCCGAGTAAGACTTAGTAAGTCTTACACGGAGGATTGGTGAATGCGGGGGATTGTGTACATTAATATGCAGTATAATAAAGATTATTTAGAAGAAGGCAATAACTGGTTCTTGGAGCAGTTAGAGATGTTGAGATATTAATTATAGGTAAACATAAAGAAAGGAAAAAAGGGAAGGAATGTATGGAACTATAATCTAAGTGGCATGCTGTTGGGAAATAAGACTTCCTTTACAATTACTTATTATTTCAACTTCATAGTGAGTTTTAATACACTGTTTAATGACATCCATTTTACAAATTCCAAAGATGACAGATGTGGCTATGTCTTTTAAACTCTGCGTTTTTCTGCCTCACACATTATTACCATTCAGATGGTTTCTGTACTTGAAGACTGGGGTGAATTAGCTACTCATTGCTTATGTTCTGAAATTAAATGAAGGACTGCTTAGGTTATCTTTAGGGACGACACATTTTCAAATGCTCAGAGTGGGACATAATTTTGAAGGCAGCATGACATTTTGCAGAACAAGCCATACACACAAGCAGTGCAAAAGACTGGACTGGACTTCACTTTTTATCAAGATAAAAGTGGATTCTTGTGACATTTAGGTGTTTCAGATAACAAAATAAATGTTTTATGTATGAAACAGTGGAGATATGTTTGTCCTACTATCGCAGGACGTTTGCCATTGTTCATGTTTTTTTTAAATCAGGATACAGCTGCACAAATAGGGACTGCCCTGTATGAAGAGGGACAAGTGATAACCCTAGTTATCTTTCAGGCATGTTATTAGTGATGTCAGTAGCTAGAACTGTGCAGGAAGTGCTGTCTGGCAGCTACAGGAAGCCACTGAATTACTGTGTTTGATGAATGTGTGTGTGTGTGTGTGTGTGTGTGTGTGTGTGTGTGTGTGTGTGTGTGTGTGTGTGTGTGTGTGTGTGTGTGTGTGTGTGTGTGTGTGTGTGTGTGTGATACCTACATAGCTGGCTTTAGGCATCAGCGAACCCTGCAGTTGCTGGGCGCCCCCTCTTCCTGAGGGGTCCCCAGTCACAGCAAGTTATTTTAACTTCATATTTTATAAGATGTCTGTCAAACCAGCAAAAACTAATGCAACAATCTTGTGTACCTACTAAACCAGGTGAGTAATAATAACTCTATGTCCTTTAAAATTCAAAGATATCACAGTGGTTTATCAAGTAATAGGCTTCATAACTCCATTTAATATTTTACTATTGACATAGTGCCTCTAGCTTAGTTAAACCCTGCTGGTGGGCATTCTCTTCACTAAAACTAACACCATAGCCAGCTTTAGGTACCTTCAATACTCATGGCTGCATAGGGCTTCCTTAATCATCCTTGACTATGTGAGGGCCCCAAAAATGCTGCTGTTGGTTCTGGAAAAATGAGGAGAAAACAAATGTACTAATTTCCTGATGGCACTCTTTAACCTGGAAAGGGTTATGATATGACCCTGGTAGGATAAAGCTGATAATGAAGATGGTCAAGGTACGCACTAGGGAGATCAGCAGCATAGAGTGACAGATCTCAGGGTACACCTTGGGTTTTAAGAAGAATTGAGATCTTTGTGGATGATTTTCTCTTTCAGGGAGTTTTATAAATACTGGCAGAACACCAGATACTATAGCTTTCAACTTCTTTGCTGAAGAATTTTGCACAATGCCAAAAATAATAGTAGAATAAAGGCTCAAAATCAGGAACATGTTTTAAATATTACTCTAATGCACTTAGAAAGTCAATAGAATAACACCTTTTGCATCAACATGTATTTTTGGACAATAAGAAGTATGAAACTCTGATGTCTGGGTTTGCTGACTGTAATGCTGAATGATTTACCAGCAAATCAAACTTTTTATGAAGGAGAGAGCAAAATTATAAGGCAAAATCAGGGAAGGTCTCTGAAAACAGGGGCAGTGACATGCATGCATTACTCCTCAATAAGATAAATAAGGTAACTCATACCTGCTGCTGTTCTTTGACTGCTAAACTGGATTCACTGATCTGGTGTGGCAGCACCAGTGTTGCACAATGTATTGGTATTTGCTGAAATAAGTACAAAAACGAGTATTGTTGTGACTTACGCGTGCACACGTGCGCATGTGTGTGTGTGTGTGTGTGTGTGTGTGTGTGTGTGTGTGTGTGTGTGTGTGTGTGTGTGTGTAAAAATGTTACAGATTTTTATCTCTGCACACACCCAATAATGCTGCGACACATACATTATTCTTCTGGGCATCAGTAAGAAATGCAGCTAACAAGTAATTACTTTTCAATAGCAAGGCATAAAATATATCACAGAGCATTCAAACACTTAGATCTAGGGTTCTGGTGGCTCCCACTCCCAGACTGTATAAATGGATATAGAGAGGCCCCCTTTATCATTCTTGATTGCTGCTGGTTGGGAAAAATGAGGAGAAAAAATGTATTAGTTTTCTGATTATAGTCTTTAACCTGAACAGGGCTGTGATATGACCCTGTTAGGATAATGGCCTGTGCTCTCAACTGCATCAATTATAAAACAAGCCCTGCTGAGATATGTGTTAACAGAAAGTTGCTGTAGGTTATTTGGGGAGGAGGACTGGGGATTGTCTGGTTATTACTTCTTTAATTTTCATTAAAGTTAAACCTTAGAGGCATGTACAGGAGGTCATTACAGCTTGTGTTTGGGCTAGGGATAGTGTAGTCATTGCTTCTTTTACTTTTTTATAGACCTCAGAGGTGTAGAAAGAAGGTTACTATAGCTTGTGAAGGGGCGGTATACTGTCTAAGAGCAACAAAGTAGGATACATTACTGAAATCATTATGTTTTTTCACTTTTCCTACAGCCACACATCAGTCATGTATACAGGTGGCTGCCTTAGGGGTGAGGAAGCATGCTATGTATATGTATGTCAGCAGTCACTTGAAATATATGGTTGTGGCAATTTGAACCTCTGTTTTCATTCCAGTCTAACACCAGAGGGATGCATAGGCAGTGACTGTCTTTTTTGTGGGGTTAGGGAGGCAGGGAGTGTTCCCAGACAGGATCTGTGTATCCTCACTGCAATCGTCTTGTTTGTTTATTGTGAGCACCTAATTTGTCATCTTTGTACAGTAAGCCTCGGGCACAGCTTAGATCTACCTTGAAAGAAAAAAAAATAAGGCTGACATTCTTTTCTTACTCATGATTCTTGTTTAGGCCACCACTGGGTTAGAAGATTGGGAAAATGCTCAAAATGCACGTCAGGCAATCTATAACCCCTATACCTTCTGGGATCAACGGCTTACTTGACTTATTTCCTAAATAACTATTACTGCTCTATCTTGGTTAAGAAAGGTGTGTTGAAAGGGTGAAAGGAAAACTAAAGCTGAACAGCAACACTAAATTTCTTTCCTTTCCTTAATCATAATTTCTGTTCAATCCAAAATAAGAGAGGTAGATACGCCACAACTATTGAAGCAAACCAGATAGACAAGCGTAGAAAAACAAAATCTTTTATTCAAAATAGTAAGCGCTTTCACGTCACTTAGAACGATGTGTTTGTGAGGGGGCTGAAACAGTAGGCAGTGCCTAGGGCACCATTTCACCTAAGTTCAGCCTTGTACATACAGTTGTAATTTATCATTGTTGCAATTAAATTTCAGTAAGTGTGAATGCCCCTCTGTTGGATTGGCCTACATAGTGTGGTACATAGGCCTGTTGCAATGTAGTTACAGGTCATTCTGGGAGTACTATTCCTAAAACTGCAGCATAAACTAAAAGGTTGCTTAGGAGGAGTAGAAGTGATGGGGTGATATTTAGACTGAAAGCGAAATAAATCAAATTTTGTTTTTATCAAATTCCATGTCAAGTGTCTATTATACAGAAATGTTCTCTACTTCAAACAAGTAGTTGGCCAGCCATCAGGAAGCCAGTGGCTGGCAGCTAAAATGTACTGTACACAAGATCATCATCTTTGCCCCCCACACCCCCCAACGTGGGGGGCTGTGCCCCCCCACACTCCCTACTTAAATATACCAACTCCAAGATTGCACCACATTGGAGGACTGTCATAATATTACACAGGGTGAATGACAAGACCACACCACAGTGGAGGACTGTAAGAACGGCTAGACAAGGTGAACGTTTTGACATCAGCCGTTGGCTTCCTGAGGGCTGGCCAACTATAACTTTTCAAAACTCCTTGTTTCGAAATTCTTAGGTTTCGTTTAGATAAATATTCACTTAAAAGCTGTTGAGTATGTTGTACTCGACATTTTAAGCATTAGTTCATCTAATAGGGAACCCAGTCAGATGCTTCCAAAAAACAACATTCCAAAAAATTAACTACCTCTAAGTCATTCTGTGGACTCTTTCAAGTCATGACGGCAGAGAAAATCTCTCTGCCTTTCAGGGATCGAATTTACAACATCAGGTCTAGTACCAATATATGTGGATGCCAAACACTTGCAACAACAATATAACACAACCGAGCTTGTCCACCTATATCAGTTCTGCAAGTCTTCCAACTCCGAACAAAATTAAACCCCACTCTGCTCACTAGACATTGCAGATATACCATCAGAATTTCTTTACATAGATATTACATATGCAACTTAGTTTGATCTTCAGCCATAGTATCAAAATAGTTTTTTCCATGCATTAAGATCACCCCCATAGCATTTCTCTTTAACTACTGCCCTATAACCCTCCTTCCCCATCTAATGCACTAATACAGGCAACTCAGAATTAGATTCTAAATTATCTTAACTCAATAACCTGTTGAAATGCACCAGGCATAGCCTCAGGCCATATCTTGCAGTGGATATAGTAGCTCTACTAACTAGCATTTTACTTTACTTATTTATCCTCTGTTGTCCAGGGTTAGTCCCACTAGGTTAGTAGCCTATTTTTAGAGAAGACCTGAGGTGGTATTTATACTAGTAGGGGAAATTTGGATAGGGCATCTAGCAACTTCTCCTAATCTTTTTGATAGGTGCCATGGGATCTTTTACATCTACCTGAGCTTTTACCAATGCAGGCAGATAGGGCTTCGGTTTGACATCTCATCCAAAGAATGGCACACCCAAGAGTGTAGCACCCCCTTATGCTTCAGCTGCAGTATCAGGAATCCATCTACATGGTGTGGGAATAGAACCCACAGCCTTTTACATTAAAGTTGAGTGTGCTACCCGTAACCCTACCTGTCACACCACTTACACATTTTGTTTATTTATTCATTATGTGTTAACCAGGTAGGTGAACTGGTCCAAGGACCCTTTTCAGTCATGACCCAGGCCAGAGAAGCCAAACAACACAACTAAACATAAAACTGAGAAACACAAAAATAGGATAAACCTCAAATAGAACAGAATGAGGGTAGTCCAGAAACGTCACAACAGCACGTAGTTCAGAAAAAACACTTTAATTTAGTGCTTTCGTCAAAAGTTAGACTTCATCAGAATGCCATATACCTTACAAATCAAGTTTAAATACCCTCCCCGGCAATACATCAGATAATTAAGTGACATCACTTCCCCTTAAGAAAAGTAATACACATTCACGTTTATAAATTTTTATACTATACAATAAAATGGTTTGAATATCAACCCCTGTCAAAAACATTAAGAACTTCAATAGTAAAACAATTAAATTATGTTGAGACATTTTTTTATATAAAATATAATGATTTAAGCTTCAACAGTGAACTTATAGTGATCTTGTCATTAAGTCCAGGAAACTGTCAAACATTAAGCTTAATTTGCCATTTGAGCTCAAGGAATTCCAGGTAGTCATCAGAAGGCCCACCCGGAGACCCAGATCAATATGTTCAATAGCACAAAATCTAAAAGCATGTGAGGGGAAAAGACTAAGATGTTTATACAAAGCATTATTTTCATTTTTGCATCTAATACCATAAATATACTCTTATACCATTTGCTTTAAAGCCCTCTTAGTTTTCCCTACATAGGACTTCTTAAAGGACTTCGGATGTGGAGATACCCTATGGGGGTCATCAAAAACTCTCAAGTTACATCAGGGTTTACTTCTGTTCTTTAACAGGCAAGGGCTTGAACTTTTAAAAATGCCTGTTTCAGATAACAATATAAAGATGGCAATGCTCATTCGGGACATTAATAAATTAGATGCTAACATAAAAAATGATTTATTGTCCGAACATAAAAAAATAGAATTTTTTAATATATTTAAGAATGTTGACAATGACTTAAACAGTTTAAAAACCAGGAAAGAGAGGAAATTGTGGAGGGACAAACAGGATTATTTTGCAGGTACAACATATCCGACCCTCCCAGACAACAGGCTAGATATTTCGACAGGCCCTACTTTGATAATAGTGATTCAGATAATGACAATACTAATGTAAATGTCACAAATAGGGACATCCCTTTAGACCCTCCACCCCTGAGGAGATCCGAGAGAATAAGGAACCAGGGAAATGGGAGATTTTTGAACCAGAACTATGGACAGAACTCCCAACAGGGTCGATGGAGGAGGAAGGGTTCTTATCAGAGATAACCCCAAACTCTGAAATGGAGCAATTGATTGTGACAAACATGGCTGGGGACTTTTCTATCTATAATTTTAGCCAAATTTTGGCCAATTCCACTTGGGCGGAATTATTTTCTAAAGGCCTGAATTTTGTACCTGCTAGAAAAGCTAGTATTGTTGACACTGTAATGCAGCTAAAATATTTCAGTAAGAAACTGAATTTAGCACTACATTTTGGAAATAATACTGGTTTGGTGGAGCCTGGCACCTTACATAAGCCTAGTACTTTTATACCCCCAATGCACCCTTTAGTTCAAATGTTTGAATTATTATGTGAGAATGAGATGAGAGGTTTTGAGACAACACAAAAACATAAATCCTATTAATATGTCACTATCAGAATGGTCTTTACTTCAAGAAATAATAAGAAACAATGAAATTAGAATCACGAAACCCGACAATGGAGGGGGACGTGGTTATGGATGTTATAGACTATAAAGCAAAGATGTTCGATATGTTATATAGTGAAACTTATCTAGAAGTGCGTCTCAATGAGTTGAACATTGCATATAGGAATATAGATCTTACCCTAGAGGAGTTATTACTAAATGGACAAATTAGTTTAGAGGCTCATGAGTTCTTGGAACTAAAACATCCTAGGATTGGGACCATTTTTGGGATCCCAAAGATCCACAAGTCAATAACCCCCCTCCCCCGCATCTGATTGTAGATGCAAAAGCATCAAAAACTTTTTGTTTGGTCAAGTTTGTTGACAGTAGGGTCAAACATGTTCTGGACCATATGAAATGGGTAGTGAGAGATTCATGGGACTTTTTAGAAAAAAATAAAACCAGATATATATGCCGATGAATTGATTATGGTCACTATAAACATTTGTGATCTATTTTTGGTCATTCCCCACGACGTGTGACTTGAATGGTTCTATGACTATCTGTGTAAAAACACCAGCTTTGACCATGGCTCAATTCTGACTATTAGACCTTGCATGGAACTTGTTTTGGACAATAATTTCATTGGGCTTGAAGGACATATTTTCAAACAAAGACAGGGTGTGTCTATGGGTGCGTACTGTGCCCCTATATTTGCCAACATTGTCCTGGCACACTGGGAAGACTTTTTCATTCTAAACTCTAGGTATAAGGAACTATGGACCCTTTATGGTCATTATTTGGACAATCTTGTCCTATGTTGGAAAGGGAGTGAGGAAGAACTAGATGAGTTTTTCTCCTACATCAATGAGACAACTGATTTTTTGAAGTTCACTATGGTTAAGGACAGCAGTACCCTACATTTTTGGATGTAACTATCAAAAAGGATTAATCATCTTCTTTCGGCTGTTCCCATTAGGGGTCACCACAGTGGATCACCTGTTTCCATTTCTTCCTGTCCTCTGCATCTTGCTCTGTCACACCAACCACCTGCATGTCCTCTCTCACCACATCCATAAACCTTATCTTAGGCCTTCCTCTTTTCCTGTTACCTGGTAGCTTCATCCTTAGCATCTTTTTCCCAATAGACTCAGCATCCCTCCTCAGCACATGTCCAAACCAACATAATCTTGCCACTGGCTTTGTCTCCAAACCTTCCAACCTGGGCTGACCCTCTAATATACTTATTCCTAATTCTGTCCACCCTCGTCACACCCAGTGCAAATCTTAACATCTTTAACTCTGCCACATCCAGCTTAAACTCCTGCCTTTTTGTCAATGCCACTGTCTCCGACCCATGTAACATAGCTGGTCTCACTAGTAGACCTTCCCTTTCACTCTTACAGGTACTCGTCTGTCACAAATCACTCCTGACACTCTTCTCCACCCACTCCATCCTGCCTGTACGCTCTTCTTCACCTCTCTTCCACACTCACTGTTACTCTGAACTATTGACCCCAAGTATTTAAACTCATCCACCTTCCCACCTCTACTCCTTGCATCCTCACCATTCTTCTATCCTCCCTCTCATTCACACACATATATTCTGTCTTAGTCCTGCTGACCTTCATTCCTCTTCTCTCTAGAGCATATCTCCATCTCTTCAGGGTCTCCTCCACCTGTTCCCTACTCTCACTACAGATCACAATGTCATCTGCAAATATCATAGTCCATGGGGACTCCTGTCTGATCTCATCTGTCAACCTGTCCATCACCATTGCAAATAAGAAAGGGCTCAGAGCTGATCATTGATGTAACCCCACCTCCACCTTAAACGCATCCATCACTCCCACCGCAGACCTCACTGCTGTCATACTGCCCTCGTACATATCCTGTACCACTCTTACATACTTCTCTGACACTCCTGACTTCCTCATACAATACCACAACTCCTCTCTAGGCACCCTGTCATATGCTTTCTATAAGTCTACAAAAACACAATGCAACTCCTTCTGACATTCTCTGTACTTCTCCATCAACACTCTCAAAGGATTACACTAGGAAAATATTTACTTCCCACTTGTATAGGAAACCAGCTTACTCTAATTCCCTTTTGCACTATCAAAGCTGGCATCCTGTACATCAAAAGAAACCGCTGGTCAAAGGGCAATTTGTCAGGCTGGCTAGAATGATCTCAGAGGAAGGAGATTTTGCAAGGGAATGTGGGGTGTTAAAGGAGATGTTAGTAAGCAGGGGCTACCCTACCAACTTCGTAGTTAACATCTACAATGAAGTTAAAAATGAGAGAAGTTGGCGTCTTTAACACACTCTTGTCTAATCACTTGAGTAGAAGGGAAGGTCTTGAGAGGGGAAGTAATAATAAATTTGGTAGGGCCTTGGTCCTTCCATTTACCATAAACTTCTTTGATATACGATATATTATAACAACATTTTGGAATATTTTTAGTTTAGACAACAACATTAATAAATTGGTGGGTTGTCAACCAATGGTGGTTTACAAGAAGGACATCTCAATAAAGGGATTGCTGGAAAGAAAAAGAAATATACTTGAAAAGGGTGGCTGTTTCAAATGTGGGCGATGTTCCCAGTGTCCTTATGTACTTAAAGCGAACAAGTTATTTATCAAAGGTTATGGGACTATTTTACCTTGCAAAAAATATTTTTGTTACTCTAGAGGAGTTGTTTATATAGCAAAGTATGATTCATGTATGGGGTTCTATGCAGGGAAAACTAAGAGGGTATACAAGCATATTTATGATATTAGATGCAAAAATGAAAATAATGCTTTGTATAAACATCTTAGTCTTTTCCCCCTCACATGCTTTTAAAATTTGTGCTATTGAATATGTTGATCTGGGTCTCGGGGTGGGGGTGGGGGGGCTCTGATGACAATTTCCTGGACTTAATGACAACTTCACTAGAAGTTCACTGCTGAAGCTTAAATCATTATATTTTATATAAAAAATGTCTCAACATAATTTGTTTTACCATTGAAGTCCTTAATGTTTTTAACAGGGGTTGATATTCAAACCATTTTATTGTATAGTATAAAAATTTATAAATGTGAATGTGTATTACTTTTCATAAGGGGAAGTGATGTCACTTAATTGTCTGATGTATTGCCGGGGAGGGTATTTAAACTTGATTTGTAAGGTATATGGCATTCTGATGAAGTCTAGTTTTTAACGAAAGTGCTAAATTAAAGTGTTTTTTTTTCTGAACTACGTGCTGTTGTGACGTTTCTAAACATAAAACTGACCGTAGAACAATTTGCACTGGCAAAGACAGTAACATAGTCATAGATATAGCACAGTATTGAATTTTCATTTAGGAGCAGATAGTTTTGAATTTTCAGGTAGATAGTATTCTTTACTGACAGAGCAAAGTAGCTTACTGTTCAAGTCCATAGCAGCATTTTAATAAATATGGTGAGAATTCAATTAGTATTAATCAAGTAGATGGAATGCGTAATTGTTCCATACCTTCAAGGTACTTTTTAGCCCACATCTATAAAACACTTACAGGTAGACTGTTTAGCAGATAATTTTTAGCTGTAGTTTGAAGCTAGTAAGTTTGTTGACTTGTCTTATGTCTTCTAGGAGTTTGTTCCAATTGGAAGGTGCATTTTTAGAGAAGGCTTTTTCAGTAGTGGCTAATTTGTAAGGAGGGTCTGGCTATCTGAGTCCCGTCTGTATTTCTAAGAGTATAATTATAATACCTGTTAAAGAGTTTGATCTTTAAAAGTAGACAGTATCCAGTATTAAGGGGTTTGTAAGTAAGGGTTTTTCTTGCTGTAACTATAAACCATCTACCATTCTTTATTGTAGAGTCGTTGTGTTTTGTATTGTTAGCTAGGTTGATGAAGTACAGTGTTTTATTCTTGCTGGTTTATAATAATGTGGTATTAACAATTGAGTTTGGTACCATAAGGGGCAGTCCTTATTTGATTCTAGGAATTAATGCATTGATGGCTATGGAGCATCTGGCTTCAGGGGTGAGGAAATTGGATATTAAATAAACTGCTTTAGGTTGTCCTAGTAATTTGTTAACTTGGGTCTCTATGTGAAGAGTAAAAGAGAGAGAAGGGTCTAACACAAATCCATAGCATCTTTGAGAGGTGGTTGTAGGCAAAATGCTAAAAAAGGGATCAGCGATAGATTGGGTTGTGTTATTTTTTGAGCTGTGTCAAACAGCATGACAGTAGTGTTACTGGTATTTACAATGTTTATTGTTGGCTTTCCAGTTCCAGAGTACTTCAGAATCAAACTGCAGCTTTGAAGAGCCTTCATGAGATGATTTCCATGCCAAGTGAACACTGCATCATTTGCATACATTATGCAGCCAAATGTTGAGAGGTCCTAAGGGAGATCATTAATTAATAATGAGAGTAGGAGTCCAAGAATGCACCCTTGTGGGTCTCCATATGAAATGTTTCTGCTTGCTGAGGAATTGTATGCTCCATGCATAGTGTAGGACTGATGGGATAGGTAATCATGAAACCATTGTATAACCTCTTGTGTAAACCATAGTATGTAAGCTTATTTAGTAATCGCTAGTGATTGACTGTTTTGAAGGCTCTTTTGAGATCAAGAAATATTGCACCACTCATTAGACCTTGATTCAAATTGGTATAAATTTTATCAGTGAGCAAATATAGTGCAGTCAGGGTACTGTAATTGGAATGGAAACTATGTTGTTTAGTAGTCAGTATATCATATTTAGAAAGCTATTCTAGTGTTGGTTTGTAAATTATTTTTTCAAGTATTTTTGCTATTGATGTTTAAATGTTGGCAGCAGGATGGATGTCTGACAGGTCTGCTGTTCCCTGTATTTTATGAGGGACTAGCATGTGGTTTAATACTTTAAGAAATGTTTTCTTGCAGTAAGGTTTGTTTGTGTCTTTCAGCTTTTTCCCGGTTTGGGGTCGCCACAGCAGAACTTCGGTCCGCTAATGATTGGCAGTTGATTTTTACGTACCGGCTTGCCAGGCCTGACGCACAACCTTCAACGAAGGTACTCCCATTCACATGTCTCCACGCTGAAGACGGTCTAGCTGAGAATCGAACCGGACAGCGTCTTGCAGTAAGGTATAAGTTAAATATAAATGTAAGAGGTTGACTGAGAATAGGGCTGCCTTCTTTGAGGATTTCCAGGTACAGAGAGTAGAAGGGATTGTAATTGTAATTGATTTTTTCTAACAGTTCTTGCACTCTTTTTTGGTAACAGTTTTGAAGTAGAAGTGAGATATTGTATTCATTTAGGAAGGGATGAAGAAAGAAGTCTTTTTTCAAACACCTGTATTGAATTATCACTTGTGACATAGGGAAATTTACATTCATATAAAATTAATCAAACTATATTAACATAACAAATATTATACTTCACATATATCGTTATAAATCATATAACTTAAGCAATATTACATAAATTATTAAATTCCTGCCTTTTTTAAACAAGAAATATCTTTATTAAACCATCACTTATTACATAGGCAGTCATACATTTATCTAAATGAAAAGAAACCACATCGACACAATCCTAGTTGCAAGCTTTTTACATCACAAAGCATACTGACACTCTCAGCTGCTAATATTATACATCACTTATAATTTACCCAATCTTTCTCGCTCAAACATTACATAGATCATTTAAATCCTGCTGCCTTTTAGACCTCATTCCTCTCTTGTATGTACTGTTCCCACAGTTCCCATTTTTCCTATGTAGTTTGCTCCTAGCCTTTCTAAAGATCTCAATTCCAGTTGTTTTATCTCTGTTACTATATTCACTACTTCCAGTATAGTTGGTTTAGATTTTGATTTCCATTTTCTAGTAATTGCTTTTTTTGGCAGCCACCATTATTAGACACAGCAAGGCCTTACCATGTTTATGCAATTCTGATTCTATATTATAGCTCAGAAAAATCATCTCTCTTGTCAGACCAATCTGTCAACACAGCATCTCCGACAGTGCATCCCGCAGAGAATTCTAAAAGTCTGCCAACTCACTGCACTGCCAGAAAATATGTTCCCAATTACCTCTTTCTTCCCCTTCACACCTCCAACACTTACTATATACCTGAGGAAGAATTCTCTGTAGTCTAATTGGGATATAAAAATATCTATGTAAACATTTCCAGGCAAAAATCCTAAATCTTCTAGATTTTGTTGCATATTTGGGAGGCATACCTATAGGATGATGAAAGAGTTATTGGTAGGATATGAGTGAAGTGTTAACTATTGTGAGATGGGGAACTGGATATGTTTCTAGAAATATTGTTAATCATAACGAAATAGAGTTTGTATGTGGAGGATTGTTTGGGAAAGATGCTTTTTTTACAGTTGGATTTGATACAGTGCCAAAATTGTTTTGGGATGATGATACTTTAGCTGCTATTGTCATAGGAATTCAGCTTTGGTTGATTTGATATCAGTTCTAGCTTGTTACCTGGGAAGAAGAAATTTGTTGTGCTTAAGGTTATTAGAGAGATCAGCATTCCATTCATTCCAGGATAAGATTTATAAGATTGCTTGTTGTTGAAAAAGGGAAAGACCTTTATTTTTTCATGGGATATCATGTGACAGAGCAAGATGCAAAGAACAGGAAGAAACGGAAACAGATGATCTGCTGTGGTGACCCCTAACGGGAACAGCCAAAAGAAGAAGAAGAAGAATCTTGGATGGGTAGAATCAGATTATAGAATATTGGCAATGATTGGAACAGTCTTCTAGAAAAAACATGTCACAGTTAATGTGGCTAAGCTCATTCAACAGGATTTCATGAGTTTGTTTTGAGAAGCTTCTTTTGGTGATAATTTATAAAGGGAGTTTGAAATTCTAAATGCCCAGGTAGAAAGAAAGGGATTGTGATCACTCATGTATTAGGTAGAATATTCTGGGCATGTAGTTTGTCAGGAATATTGGTTAGGAGGATATCTAGTATGGAGCTAACTGGCATGAGTGTTTAGTCAAGTGCCTTTGTTCACTAGTTGTGTCAGGTTTAGGTAGGAGGCTAGTCTGAATAACTGATATTTAGAATTGCCTTTCAAGTTCATGTTTAAGACCCCATGCTGAATTTCCTGTGTTTGGAGAGATGTATAATATTATTGAGAACAGGCCCTATTGGGGCAATAGATGAAGGTGGGAGGATATAAATGGTAGCAATGCAAATTTTGTTGTAACCTTTCCTAGAGATTTTAGTTAGAACCTTATTGAGGTTGCTACCTTGTCTACAGGCAGTCAATTGTCATTAAAATTGTGTAAACATTTTTGTATTGCATTATGTATAATTGAGTCAGTCTTTAGCCAGGTTTCTGTGTTTCCAATTATATTAACATTGTGGAAAGTGGTCCATCCTTATAAGCTAGGCCATTTGGTATTCAGACTACAGGCATTCCTGTAGGCAATGCAGATATCTCTATGACATCTCTAGAATGTTCTCTTCTGTGAATGAGGGTTTGGGTTAAGCTCAACATCAACAACTTGAATAAGACAGAATGCTGTAAGAAAGGATAACTGTTTTGCTGTAGAATATAGAATGGAATGACTTGTTTTCAGTGAGCAGTTTGATAGTTTATCAGTAAGCTTGTCTGGAAAAGATTGGGGTGTAGATGTGCACTGTGTTCCACCATACTGACACTCCCATGGGATAAAAAAGAGTTTATAGTGAAACTATTTGGACATCATAGGTTCATAGGTTCATATGAGGTTATTAGGCTATCAGCCCTAGGGCCTTTATAAGTCTAGCCATGTTATACTCTTGTTCCCTTATTGACCAAGTTGTATGGTCTATATTTGTAGTGTGAGTCCATGATCAGCACAGACTGCCCTTATCTAAGACGGACATAGTTGATGCCCCCAGGGTAAATTTATGGTCTCCCATCCAGTTGTCTAAGTTATGCTTAAATAGGGTCATTGAGGAGCTCTGTTTTATGTGAATTGGGAGTATGTTCCAGAGGACTGCAATCACTGGGAGACATAACTGTCTCTCCAACATGCCCTGTTAATGTCGCAGGCTAGGTTCCTAGAGTGAGTGAATCTTATCCCATATGAGTTGCGGATGTGCAGCATTTCCATTAGGGCAGAGTCTGAGACTGCTCTGTAGGCCAGGCACAAGTCGCTTCTCAGCACCCTATAAGGTACAGATACAGAGTACAGTGACAGGGCTTTCAGTCTGTCCATGTAGGTCAAAAAGCATTTTAGTTTAGACCAGAGTATGAGGACTGGGTAATGTCAAAAATAAAAGCAGAAAAGATGAACAGTATAGTCATTCTTGAAGGTGGGAGGTATTTTATATGGCTAGCTGTTTCTGTGGGTGGAGTTCAGGGCAGGGTTTAATGCAATGCAACATGCAGTTAACACTTTCGTCATCATCATCATAAGAAGAAGTTGCTTGAGTTAAATTATTTTCTTGGCAAATTTTAAGCAAATAGGATTATACTACTTTCAGTGTGAAATTAACCTTGCTAGCTTAAAAACTCGACAGAGTTATGTTGCTGATTATGTAGATGTAATTATGTGGTCGTGTGAAAGGAAAAGGAGAAGTAACAATGATATCTGAAGTCAGTCAATGGTATTAAGGTGCATAGTTTAAGTAAGGGCACTGATAATGAAAGTTAAGTGTGCATGCCATGGTAAAGTAGAGCAGATGGTAAGTTTCTAAGGTTGGGAGGTAGTGACATTATGTCAGTGGTTGTTATTGAGATGGGTGTTAAGTTGCTGAAGGTGGGTTGAATGAGGGGTATTGGCAATGGATTAGAATTTGGGATGTGAGGGGTAAGGTCAGTATAAAGAAAGTGATGTAATGGGAGGGAATGGGGGAAGGTGGACGAGAAAAGCGGAGCCAAGTGAGGTGAAGCCAGGTGGGATCAAATCACTTCCTGTGTGGAAACAGTCAGTCAGGAGCAGCAAAAGGTATGTCAAATATCATAATAGATGAGGAAACAACAATAGCAATAGTAATGTTAAAAGCTAACAGGAAAAAAAAGATGGAGAGTATTAGCAAGAAAGATAAGGAAGATAGTATCAATAAGAAACAGGAGAGAGACCAGGACAAGCCCAGCATTAAATGAGAAAAGGTGGCCAGGGAATAAGCAGTTAAATATAAGTATCAGACAGGGGGGAAACAGCATTCAAAAGAACAATGGTAGGTCACTGTTCCTTACAACTGAGACACAGACAGGAGAAAGTCTAGGGTACAATTTTAGAGTAACAAACAGTCTCCAGTCATAAGAGAACAAGGTGTGGAAAAGTATTCCCAAGAATCCGCTTAATACCATAAAGTGGAAGGAGGCTGCTGCTCACACTCCAGTGTAGTAGATACCAACAAACAGTAATATTTCCCAGCACTAGCACCAACCTAAATAATCACAATTTAGGCACAGTCCATACTTAAGGCACTTTTTTGGAACTTCTCTCACTCTGTTAAATGCACTCTGCAGATGCCCCAATCATTTTTCGGATTCTTGCCTGATTTCCCCAGTAACAGCACTTTGCACAGGGGTGGAGGATTGAGCCTAATGTCACCGTTCCTAGTAAAATATATCAGAGAGGGTTTATTTTGCAGGTTAAAGAAGTTCAGAAATATCTCTCAAGCCACGGGCACTCAACACTTTGGTTTAAATGAAGAATTCATATGTTTGGGGACTATTTAAGGATTAATAGTAAGACAGATAGACAACAACAGCAGCAAGCCAAGCAAATACACTGGATTGCCACTGCCGGGTGCAAAACAGCAAACTGTAGGAGAACATGCTGAACCAAATTTTCAGTAAACTAAGCATGTTCTCATTCAGTGGCTGCTTATGTGAGGGAAGTGTTTAAATAGCTGCTGCTAAGCACAATAATGTAACTTTAAATGGTGGCTTCCCAACTACAGTAATTTTACAGCCATCTCTGTTTTACCAACTGTATGAACTCCTCTATCAACTAATAGTCTCTGCATTAGAGATCTGCAAATCTGAACTTAAAGATCAAGTTTAAAGTTTTTTTACTATTTTTTCTTATAATTATGCACTCATTTTGTAAAGTGGGCTTTCTTATTCTAAAATGTGTATTTTTCTTACTTCAGTTACTTCAGTGAACCTGTATTTATTAAGTTTAATAAACTGATGCTCCTCTAGTGTATGCTAAGCAACTGTCCACTCACTTCCTGATTCCATGTCATCCAGCCCTGCCGTCTGATGATATATTAGAGGGGTGTGAAACAGTTGTGTTGTGGGTTGTCATGTTTTCTGTAGTCTGCAGCAGATTTTATTACAAAGTAACCAGAATACAGAAAATGTATATTCTCCATATATGTACATAGTACAAAATCTGTCTGTGGGTTAAGTTTTTGCAAAACAAACAGGGCCGGATTCACGCAGGCTTGCACGGAGTCTTAGAGTTGAATAAGACTCCATGCAGCCAACATGTCCACCGAGCGATCCAGGAACAGCCAGTAGGGGCGTGCAACTGAGCTCTTCAAACTAGTCCTACACGGACAGGGCTGGGATATGCAAATTACCTCTATTGCAGGCGAAAGCCATGTAAATGAGGTAAATTTGCGATCCAGGAAACCCGAACCTGTCCGAGTAGGCGTAGTGTTATTTGCAGAAATGTACTCAGTTTATAACTGAATACGGTTCTGCAAATAGCAAAACAGAGCTGTGTCAGTTGGAGAAAAAGCATGCATTCACAGGAGGAAGCATGCCAATGGCCAAAAATACGGCCATTGGCAATGGGAAGTGATGCAAATTAAAAATAAAATAACTTTTTTTTATCCCGATCACTGGGGTTTAACTGTAGCGCAGCGCTGCTCGAATGCGCTGCGCCCTAAAAAGCAGAAAATTAATAATTAAGATCCACAAATGTGGATTTTATAGCTAAAATGAATTTACAATGCAAGGGAATGGCAGGCTGAAGACAACATGGCCACCGAGTAGAGGTTGCTAAGGGGGGAAGCTCAGTCTAAGAGATGTAACTAAGCATTAGTAGGCAATCCTATGCAAATGAGAGTTAGGATAATGAATCGCAAGTTTACATAGCAAATGAGCACAGTCAGTGGAGTGTAGGAGTAGGATAAGGGGAGTAACAGAGTAGAAGATAGGTAACATTACGAGAGGGGTATGTATGAAAGGAGTGAAGCTTATTGGAGCAGAGTGACATGTGTCAGCTTACATTTACATAATAGTGACAGAGGTGTGTCAACAGGTAGGCCAGGTAAAGTCAAGAAATCAAAGGTGTATGCTGTGGATAGCACCAAAGTTTATTGCTGAGCGTGCATGCATGCGTGTGCATGCCAGTAAACCCGAGTAAGACAGTGTGCGCGCGTGTAAGTGTGTGTGCGCGCGTGTAGGCTTGAGTAAGCATATGTAAGGCTGTGTAAACAGTTGTAAGCATGTTTGCACTGGTGTGTGCGCGTTTTAAGAAGAATAAGCAAGCATTAGTCCATGTAAGCATGTGTGCGTGCGTGTTAGCTGCTGTGCGCGTGTTTGTGCTTGTGCGTGTGGCACTCCACCCTCTGAGGAAACAGTAAAAAAAAAGGAAGCACACCAAATAGTGGAAGTTACCAGGGAGTACTAGCAGAGCTAGGAGGTGAAAACAATCAGAATCAGGCAATTACCCAGGCAGAACACTAGCCCAGCACTTAAAACTCTGCAAACAACAGTCCATTATGTTTCTCTCAAGAGACACTGCAACACTGCAGTAAGCTAATAGAAGTAAAAACTGAAAAGGCTTCACTGAGATAAAAAATGTTAGGGGCTGCCATTGTTGTTATAAGGCGACATATGCAACATGCTGAGGGTGATGATAATGCAAATTCTGCTGGACAACCCACAGTGAGGAGACGGAGAAGTGTGTACAGGCCCAGGGTTACCTACCAGGGGCTACATGAGCTGGAGATAGTGGAGCACTATAGAGTGGACAGAGACCTCTTGCAGCAAATTGTTGAGTTGTGCAAGCCACGCCTCACAAACGGAACCAACAGAGGGGAACCCATCCCAGTGGAAACTAAGGTATGTGTTGGCCTAAGAATATTAGCAACAGGTACCTTCCAGAGACCAACTGGTGATATGATGGGGATATCACAGGCATCAGCATCCAGGGTACTGCAAGAGTTCCTGGATGCCATGTCAGCACATGTCGGTGATCATGTATATTTCCCTAATTCCCGTGAGGTATTGGCCAGCAATATGCGTCTCTTCCAGCAAATAGCAGAATACCCTGAGGTAGTGGGTGCAATAGACTGCATGCACATATGCATCAAAGCACCAGCCAGTGAGCGGGGTAGGGTCTACTTCAACCGCAAGGGCTTCCCCTCCATCAACTGCCAGGTTGTGTGCACTGAATGTGTGTGCTGGCTGCCCTGGAAGCTACCATGATTCCCATATCTGGCATCTGACGCAGCTGTACCAGACATTTGCCAATGGGGACATCCAACATGGTCACCTAGTGGGGGATGCTGGCTATGTACTGGAGCCGTGGCTGATGACACCCATCAGAAACAAACACACACCTGAACAAGAATGCCATAATGAGGCACATGCACAAACACGAAATGTAATCGAGTGTGTGTTTGGGCTGCTCAAGTCACGGTTCTGGTGCCTGGACACATCTGGTGGAGCCTTGCAGTACTCATCAACTACATGTACCCAAATTGTCATGGTATGTGCTATGCTACATAATATCATCCTGCGAAAATAGCTGCAGCAGGACCAGCATAGGCCTGGGCTAAACAGCCCCCCACCATTGCCAAGGCCATCACAGGAAGAGCGTGACTCGGAGGAGGAACAACCTGAGCCTGCCCCAGTAGGCAGAAGGAGGCGTGCCCAGTATGCTTTGGCCTTGGCAAAGAGGCAACGCATAGCACATACACTGGCTCAGTAGGAACTCTGGAAATGATACCTCTCTCTGACCCGCACATATAGTAAAAGGGATGCCTACGTTGACACTACCTGCTTTCAAACATGTATAGGGAGTGTAGTATGTGCATCCGACATAGGCAGCCCTGCATCAACACCTGAGGCATAATTGACATGTGTTAAGCAATATAAAGCAGTGCTAAACAGCATTTACCATCATGAAGTCAATGTAAACAAAATCGCACACACCAACTACTACAAATGTGGTCAATGTAGAGTAATATTGGCCAATGTCCAGCAATGATGTTTAATATTGAGCAATGTTGGACAATCTGGGTCTAGGTGGGGCATAGCTGAACAAAAGCCAACATGCTCATATTTGCTCTACTGGCCCCTAAGCAGTCTGGTCTGCTCAGTATGAAAATATAAGCGGCAATGGGCCTTGAACCCAGGATACTGTGCACTATAGTTATAGCACTGAATCACTAAACCATGACAGTAGTGCGGTGGTTAGCCTGTATGAAGAAATATTGGTAAGTCTATGCAAAGTATTTCATGGAAACCCTGCAGGTACAGCATAATCCCTGTCGAGTTATGACACAAAGGTGAGTCCTGCAGTAAGAATAGAACCTGACTTTCAACACACACAGTACAAATGTTAATAATGGACATGTAAACATACATCAACAAATGTAGTGGACCTCAGACAGCAACATACTGAAAGGTCACACTGGGCATGCTCACACACTTGAATACATGAGTCAAATGTCAGGCAACAGAACATTGACAGTCTGAACTGGGCATGCTCACACAATTAGGCCATGTTGGAGTAAAGCATTGAGCCACACATAGCAGGCAGTTGGCTTGCATGTGTTAACCCAGGAACCTCTCACTACACAGCAATCTGCCCTGTGCACACACTTATATGACTACAGACACATATATAATATAGTGGAACCCTGCCATAAGCAAATATGTTCTGCAGATACCTAAGCGGTTCATATAAAGTGTGAAAGCAAAGATGATAAAAACCTGCAAACAGTATCAGCAATAAACATTGTGCATCATGAAAATTATCATAGGTTCAGAGGTTGATACTAGGCTATCTGCCGTAGGGCATGTACAAGCATAGCCAGAGTGTGTTTGGCTACTGCAACCCAGTCAAATCAGAGCACTGTGCCTGTGAATAGTAGGTCACACAAGATAGCCCATTTACGTTCAGTGTATTGTGCCTCTGTCTGGCAGGGACCCAGAAGATAACCCATGGGTAAACATGCGATCACCCATCCACTTGTCAAGATGTCACCTGTAGGTGGCCAGTGGGTGGCTCTGCCTATGCAAAACCAGGACTACACTCCGGAGTGAGTGGAGGCTTTCTGATAATAATCTGTCCCCCCAGCATGTCCTTTTAACATCAGTGCTGAGGTATATGTCCCTGGAGTGTGTAGCAGCAAGGGAGTTGGATATCCTGAGGTGGAGCATGTCCAGTAAGTCTGGGTCAGATATTGCCTTCAACTACAGGCACACAACACATCCGTGTAGGTGGTAAGTGACTGAGTAGAGCTGGAGTTACTGTATCAGAACTGTGCAGGGCATCTGTGTGAGTCCCTACATCTGCTCGAAGAGTAACATTTGTGGCCATTACAGTTGCTGCAGGTGTCAGGTAAGGTACATCCCAAAGATGGCATAGTAATCAAGCATGGTTGTAAAGAGTATAGGGGCACAATGACCACACGTGATCAACATGTGAAACCATGTGGGATATGGTGGGCTATGTAGATGTACTGTCTAACCACTATGGCAATAGGATTGTCAAAGGCGAGAGTACGAACAGGTCATGTCCCCAAACCCGAACAACTACTACTGTATGTAATGGATTACAACCTATGTGGTAATGTGTGGGCATCTTGTCATCCTCAAAGGGGATGACTATGCAACTAATGGCATGTAGCCATGGGCCATGGCTCAGGCACCAGTCAACCTATCTCTGTGAGACCCTGTATGAGTATGCATGTGCCAGCAGGAGAGCTGATTATGGCACCCAGTTTGCATTCATCTGCGAACATGGGCAGCCATATCCCTCCTGTGATAGCCTGTACATCACACAAATATATACTGAACAAGAGAGGTCCCAGGACTGAGCATTGTGGGATGCCAGGTGTAACTGGTGTATAGTCAGCCATGGCACCTGCAACACTGAGCATGTGGGTGCTATCCCTGCTCCAGGTAGCAATCCATCGTGTCAGATATGTGTCGATATTGATGCTGGTGAGCCTATGCATAATGGTCGAGTGGGGTATTGTGTTGAAGGGTTGTGCAAGGTCCAGGCAGGCTGTGTGGACAACTGTCCCAACACTGATGGACCCGGTAACTGTTGAAAGAATATGAACAGGTCCAACAGGCAAGATCTGCCCACAACAATGCTGTAATGTGTAGGACCCAGTGTCTGTAGGTTTCCCATGTCTATGTGCATGAGTCCCATTACAATACACTCCATAGCTTTGCAGAACAGGCTAGTTAGCCTTTTAGGCTGATATTGTCTGTGGTCTGTTGTGGCAGTATTCAGTGGAGTGGGACCACTATTGCTGTACGCCATTCCGTGGGTACATATCCTGTAGTAACTCTTATATTGAACAGTGACGTAATGTGAGTGTTATGTCTGTCATGAAGGCTGGGTACGACGCAGGCCGGGACACTGTCTGGTCCCATTGATGCTGTGTTGTCCACTGTGGGGAGGGCAGCACTCACCTGTCCAGCAATGATGTTTAATATTGAGCAATGTTGGACAATCTGGGTCTAGGTGGGGCATAGCTGAACAAAAGCCAACATGCTCATATTTGCTCTACTGGCCCCTAAGCAGTCTGGTCTGCTCAGTATGAAAATATAAGCGGCAATGGGCCTTGAACCCAGGATACTGTGCACTATAGTTATAGCACTGAATCACTAAACCATGACAGTAGTGCGGTGGTTAGCCTGTATGAAGAAATATTGATAAGTCTATGCAAAGTATTTCATGGAAACCCTGCAGGTACAGCATAATCCCTGTCGAGTTATGACACAAAGGTGAGTCCTGCAGTAAGAATAGAACCTGACTTTCAACACACACAGTACAAATGTTAATAATGGACATGTAAACATACATCAACAAATGTAGTGGACCTCAGACAGCAACATACTGAAAGGTCACACTGGGCATGCTCACACACTTGAATACATGAGACAAATGTCAGGCAACAGAACACTGACAGTCTGAACTGGGTATGCTCACACAATTAGGCCATGTTGGAGTAAAGCATTGAACCACACATAGCAGGCAGTTGGCTTGCATGTGTTAACCCAGGAACCTCTCACTACATAGCAATCTGCCCTGTGCACACACTTATATGACTACAGACACATATATAATATAGTGGAACCCTGCCATAAGCAAATATGTTCTGCAGATACCTAAGCGGTTCATATAAAGTGTGAAAGCAAAGATGATAAAACCCTGCAAACAGTATCAACAATAAACATTGTGCATCATGAAAATTATCATAGGTTCAGAGGCTGATACTAGGCTATGTGCCCTAGGGCATGTACAAGCATAGCCAGAGTGTGTTTAGCTACTGCAACCCAGTCAAATCAGAGCACTGTGCCTGTGAATAGTAGGTCACACAAGAAAGCCCATTTACGTTCAGTGTATTGTGCCTCTGTCTGGCTGGGACTCAGAAGATATCCCATGTGTAAACATGCGATCACCCATCCACTTGTCAAGATGTCACCTGTAGGTGGCCAGTGGGTGGCTCTGCCTATGCAAAACCGGGACTACACTCCAGAGTGAGTGGAGGCTTTCTGATAATAATCTGTCCCCCCAGCATGTCCTTTTAACATCAGTGCTGAGGTATATGTCCCTGGAGTGTGTAGCAGCAAGGGAGTTGGATATCCTGAGGTGGAGCATGTCCAGTAAGTCTGGGTCAGATATTGCCTTCAACTACAGGCACACAACACATTCGTGTAGGTGGTAAGTGACTGAGTAGAGCTGGAGTTACTGTATCAGAACTGTGCAGGGCATCTGTGTGAGTCCCTACATCTGCTCGAAGAGTAACATTTGTGGCCATTACAGTTGCTGCAGGTGTCAGGTAAGGTACATCCCAAAGATGGCATAGTAATCAAGCATGGTTGTGAAGAGTATAGGGCCACAATGACCACACGTGATCAACATGTGAAACCATGTGGGATATGGTGGGCTATGTAGATGTACTGTCTAACCACTATGGCAATAGGATTGTCAAAGGCGAGAGTACGAACAGGTCATGTCCCCAAACCCGAACAACTACTACTGTATGTAATGGATTACAACCTATGTGGTAATGTGTGGGCATCTTGTCATCCTCAAAGGGGATGACTATGCAACTAATGGCATGTAGCCATGGGCCATGGCTCAGGCACCAGTCAACCTATCTCTGTGAGACCCTGTATGAGTATGCATGTGCCAGCAGGAGAGCTGATTATGGCACCCAGTTTGCATTCATCTGCGAACATGGGCAGCCATATCCCTCCTGTGATAGCCTGTACATCACACAAATATATACTGAACAAGAGAGGTCCCAGGACTGAGCATTGTGGGATGCCAGGTGTAACTGGTGTATAGTCAGCCATGGCACCTGCAACACTGAGCATGTGGGTGCTATCCCTGCTCCAGGTAGCAATCCATCGTGTCAGATATGTGTCGATATTGATGCTGGTGAGCCTATGCATAATGGTCGAGTGGGGTATTGTGTTGAAGGGTTGTGCAAGGTCCAGGCAGGCTGTGTGGACAACTGTCCCAACACTGATGGACCCGGTAACTGTTGAAAGAATATGAACAGGTCCAACAGGCAAGATCTGCCCACAACAATGCTGTAATGTGTAGGACCCAGTGCCTGTAGGTTTCCCATGTCTATGTGCATGAGTCCCATTACAATACACTCCATAGCTTTGCAGAACAGGCTAGTTAGCCTTTTAGGCTGATATTGTCTGTGGTCTGTTGTGGCAGTATTCAGTGGAGTGGGACCACTATTGCTGTACGCCATTCCATGGGTACATATCCTGTAGTAACTCTTATATTGAACAGTGACGTAATGTGAGTGTTATGTCTGTCATGAAGGCTGGGTACGACACAGGCCGGGACACTGTCTGGTCCCATTGATGCTGTGTTGTCCACTGTGGGGAGGGCAGCACTCACCTGTTTACTCGTGATGTCTGGGAGGTTACACTCTGTTGGTATGGACAGTACCACCTTAGGGGGGGACACATCTGCACTGAACCTGTTTGCCAGGATGATGGCAATGTCAGTGGGTTCAGGGTATGTTTAGTCAGTATGCAGTAACACACAGCATATCAGTGAGTGTCCAGTCAGGTACCTGAATCAACTGAAGAAGGCCTTGTGAGTGTCCGACGTGTCTGCTGCAATTGTCCGTTAGAAGCGTGCCTGACATAAATACCCGAGTGATTGTAGCAGTCCGCTAGTACAGATCACAGATGCCTTCCCTGTCTGGGATTGTGCTCTATCATGTAGTAGCTTCCTCCATTTGTTGTAAATTGTATTAATGGCTGGGGTCTACCAGACAGGTCCAATGCCATTGGAGGAGTGAGTCCAGTTGTTATTTTGGAAGTAACGATCCATACGATCCACTAGGTGTCCATAGAATGTGTATGTAAAGGATTCAGCAGTCTGAGCCATACTTGCCACTAACCCAGGGTCTCTGATGGATACCACCGTGGTTTGGAGGAGTGTGACGTTTACTTTTGGGAAGTTCACCAAGATTACCCAGGATGGGTGTGGGGACGGGATATGGGTGTCCAGTGAGATAAAGTATGTTCTGCCCTTACCAATGAGGGGTATATCGCAGGTGTGGAATATAGAGTCCCCATGTCGGTGATGATCATGTCCAATATGTTGTCCCCTCTTGTGGGTGTGGTGACCGGTTGTGCCATAGCATATGAGTTTAGAAATAGTAGCAACTGTTGGGCGAGGGTGTTGGGGCCTGAGTGCTATCCACAGTCAATGTGTGGGTATTTGACGTCACCCAATATAATGGTGTTTGGGGAGACCTTCATATGGTTCAATGTTCCCAGGAAAGCTGAGTGAGGTTGCTGAGTTGGGGACTGTAGTCTGTAGCAGGCAACAAACCAAAAGGCAGATTTGCACAATGTTAGGTGCATATGTATCGTCCGTGATGCACTGTGCAGTGCTACCAACCCGGAGGTATGTGTATCTGTGATGTATATGGATACTCCCCCTATTTGTGTTGCCATTCCGAGTTATGTGGTCAGAAAGCATAGTACGAAATGCAACCTGGTAGTGCTGGTGTGCATGTGGGAGCCTCAACCATGTGTCTGTTAGTGCACAGATATTGCTATCCTCCATACTGAGGAGATTCCAGAGTGGGCGCAATTTGAAGGTAAGACATCTGGTGTTGAGCAGCATTACCCTCAGTGTTGTGTACTCTGTAATGTGTATGGAGGTGGTTCTGTCCTTTGAGCCCTGTTTAAATAGGGCAGTATGGTGGCAGCAAGTGCCTTAGCCAGTATTCAAAAGTCCAAGGGTGACAGGTGCAAGCTGTCCATAGGGAAGCTACGTGGCATGTCGAGCATGTCACCCCAGGGTGACAGACACTGTATCCCATTTGAATAACACCAACATGTTTGCCAACTGTTAAACGTGATCAGTTTGTTGGTATACTGTGACATCATACTTGGTGAGTGTAAGATGCTGGACAAGGTCAGGGTAATACTGGGCTAGGCTACATGATCACAGAGTTCCTCTATGTTTCATGTCATGTGGTCCAGGGAGGAACGCCTGAGGTTGTACGCACCAGCATGGACAATGATGGAGCCAGTCCTGGACTTGCTTTGGAGTGACCTGAGTGCATGTGTTATGTGGCGGATCCTGGCACCTGAGAGACAGCTCAAAGTGACTATTCCCCTGTCTGGCCTGGTGAGTGGGACGATAGTGTGTTTGACATTGTGTCACCTATAACAAGTGTATCAGGTGTGTTGTTTAGCCCAAAGGGCAGTGACTGTGTGGCACACTGACATTGTGAACTGTGTGACATGTGGGCATTGTAGTGGGGTAGCAGTTGTATGTGTGTCTGCTTTGGAGGTCTCTGCTGCTTAGGCAGAGTGTATGTAGAGCCTCAGAATATGTGTATGTGTGATAATGTGGTTTGTTTGCTGTCACTATCGGTGTATTTGAGACTGATATGTGGTGTGTATGGTCACCCTCACCACCTGATAGACTATGCCAGTCATGGGTCGAGAGAGCTCAGCGTCCTGTATGTCAATATTGTTACATCTCCCGAAAAACCAAGTCGGTGACTAAGAATGAAAAAACGAGTACACCAATAAGTGCCGTCACTCCGTATTTGAACAAATAACAGCTGGCAAGGACAAAGCGATAAAATAAATCTTCAATTTATTAAAATAATTAGAAACTGAGAGCAGCGAGTGCTATAAATATACAAACAAAAAGTCAGTTAAGCGCTTTCACCCAGCATACCTGGGCTTCATCAGAACTGAAACATTAGTTCAAAGCAAGCAACTTAAAACTTTTTTGACGCCAAAAAAACTTACAAATTTAAAGACACAGAAGTATTAATAACGATTACAATTGCTGGACAACTAAATGTAGTTTGTATCACAATTTCACTAACATTACAGATGATAATGATAATGACATCAAGTAGACAAATGCATAACTAAATAAATAAAATATGTATAACATATAATGAATATGTACAATAAATATGTACACTATATTAAAATATAAAAAATTTAAAATTTATAAATTACCCACTATCTGTATAAAAATGTACATATATATGCTGCTATAATGTAAAAATGTTATATCTCATATGATATAGTATAAATAATTAAATAAAACAAATAAATAAATATGTGATTCACGTGTTTCAAACATTTCATAGAGAAATGACATAATTACATAAAAATAAATATGAATGCAATTCTCACTTGTACATTATAAATAATCACTGTACCTTATCATAATAAAATATAATAAATAAGAATTAATATAATAATTTAGTAATATAATAAATTAATATATTAATATATGACAGGTTGATGGTTTAATGAAATAATAATGGTTTAATTGATATAAAATCGTTTAAACCAGGTGGTGTAGTGGCATCTAGATATATTTGCCACCAAATTTCTTTGTAGCTGAGCAAACTTTTGAAATCCCCTCCTTTGGGATCAAATTTGATTACTTCTAATATGATAAATTTAAAGTGGTGGTCATCCCCTTCCCTATCTATGTGTCTGTAAAGTGCGTTGTTGTTATCCTTGGTTCTTATACTGTATACATGGTCGTAGATCCTTTTCTTTAGATTTCTTTCCGTTTTACCTACATAAAAGCTTGAACATAGTTGGCATATACTTAAATAAATTACCATCTTACTATTGCAGTTTCCTGCCCTTCTTTTTACACAACTTTTGTGTCCGTTAGCCAAATAAATAATGTTCTCTTCGGACATATATTTACATTGATTACAGGTACCACATTTGGGATTCGTACCAATAATCAACTTTTTATTTTTCTTTCCAAAAGTTCTACATTCCACTAGCTGTTTGATGTTGGTTCCCATTTTGTATGTAAACTGTGGTTTAGCTCCCAGTACTTTACATAGTTGGGAATCTTTAGAAATAATATACCAAAAATGGTTTAAAATCTTTTTAATATAACTGGCAGCTAAATTAAACTGTAAAATATAAGACCTATGAAAGGAATCAAAACTATTATCTAACTCATTGTTGTCACTATCACAAGGTGTACAAATTTCTTGAAGTGCAAGTTTGTGGTTGCTCCCTAATAAAGGTGAATATCTAGTATTCCTGTGTTGTAATATATATTGGATAGTAGAATCCATCATAACAATAGGGTTGCCTCTTTGTGTAAATAACTCCTTTATAAAATTTAATTCAGAATGTAATGAATCATTGTCGGATGTCATACATGAGGCTCGAACACACTGACCTTTGAATATATTATTTTTCAGTTTCTCTGGATGACAACTAGTGTAATGTAAATAGTTGTTAGAAAAAGTTTCTTTTCTGTGTATAGAAGAAGTGAATGTATTAGATTGATGTTGAATAAAAGTATCTAAGTAAGGTAATCCAGTGTTGTTGTAGGAATATGTAAATTTTAAATATTCACTGCTCATATTCAAAAAATCAATGAAAGATTCCATAATACTAAATTCAGCATCCCATAGTATATAAATGTCGTCCAGAAATCTGGAGTAATATTTCACATACTTGAAAAAATCACTGGAAAAAAGTGCAGTGTCCTCCCAATGGAGCATTACCAAATTAGCATAGATGGGAGCACATGCGGCTCCCATCGCTACTCCTTTTGTTTGTTTAAAGTATTCACCTTCGAAGTATATGTAGTTATTTTCCAATACTATGGCCATCATTTCTTCCAGTAATCTAATTTCATCCCATTCGAGGTTAGAATACTTATAAATACTAGCACTAAAAGCTTCAAGTCCTTGGTCTTTAGGGATGCACGAGAATAGGTCAATTACATCTATAGTAAGAAATGTAATATTGTCATATTTCAAATCTAAAGGAAAATTCTTTAAAAATACCCAGGAATCTTTGACCATGTGTGAAACTTTATCATATACAAATTTCAGTTTACAATCAATGTATTTTCCTAATGGGAATGTCTTTGATTTACTACCTGAGACTATTGGACGGAAGGGGGGATCATATATATTTTTATGGACCTTAGGTATACCAACAAGTGTAGCCAATTTTGGAAATTTCACCAATAAAAAATCATATATCTCTTTGGTGATTCTTCCTTCTATGTAGTATTCCTCAATATAAGAATCAATCCTTTGATAGACAATATTGAGTTCGTTAATAGATATAGATGAGTAATTACCAGAAAAATGCAACAGATCGTATATCTTTTTTGTATACTGTATGTTGTCGTATATAACGATGCCGCCCCCTTTGTCTGGTTTCATAACTCTAATATTTTCATTTTCCCTAAGGTCTCTTATTAATCTTTCTTCATCTTGTGTTAAATTCACACAAGAAGCTAATTGTTTAAGTTTATTTGATTCTTGATACATTTCTCTAATAGATAAATTCTCATACAAATCAATACTGGGATGACTGGGAGGGTTAAATCTACTTTTTACCTTAAAAGGGGTGTCAATGTATTTTCTACTTGGGGTTTTGTCTTTGTCAGTCAAACTCAGATTTTTGAAATGGATAGCCAAATTGGCCTTTCGAATAAATTTTTTAAATTCTATAATTGTGTCTGTCAAATCAAACCTAGGATTCGGTATATATTTCATTCCTTTACTGAATAAATCAAAATTAATTTCATCTATATTCATGTCAGTGTAGTTAAATATCTTAAAATTATTACAAGTGTACACATTTCCATCTATTTCTATCCCATGGATAGTATTGATATTACCTTGATCATATGAATGTTCACTTTTAGACTCTAATACCACTTCTTTCTCATGAATTTCTGATTCCCATTTGGGTGGGGTTGTGAATATTGTTTTCCACCGTATTAAAAATCCCCCTTGTAGGGATATCTTTCATTGTGGTAAGATTTATTGTTTTACAACATATATGTGAATGTGATGTGAGGAGGAGAGGGTTGTCTGTGTACATGAGGCAGATGTGACATTGTGTCATAACCACAATATTCACTAGCTGGACTGGATAGTACACATGAAACCGACCCCTGGACATGCCAGTGTATTATGATGACATACTCTGTAGCCTGATCATAAAGAATCAGTAGGGTGTTAAGTGTGTAAAAGAGTATAACCGGGATTAGTGCTCAGGTTTGTCAGTGTTTTGTAAAGAGTAGCTGAGAAGGAGTCCAGACTGAGAATCATGACATGTCCTTCAGCTATGTAATAAATAGTAATGTACACGCATATATGTGCTGAGTCAGGGACAACTGTACCTTACTGACATTGCCGACATCCTGTCAGACAGGCTCATGTATACATACCCACCCCCCACTGACGATAGTCCCTGACATCATACCAGGAGATATCACGTGTAGAATGGCTGAACATCTCCTCCCAAAGCCAAAAGCATAGCAACAATTGGATTACATTGTTTTCCAATATGTGTCATGCATGCACTACAGAACAAACAGACCGTGCACCTGAACAGTCTGTTGAGCCTCACCTACTCCACAGGACCTGGAACCGTTGAATGTGTTACAGCAACATATGGCACTCCCCACATGTGTGGGTGCAGAACACACCATGGGAAGTATAGTCTAGTAAGCCTATAAAGTCTGATCTGCAAGGCCATGGAGTGCATCATGGCAAAAGTCAGAAACAGAGCTATTGGAAACCGACAAACACACAACCCTACCAACTGTGGTATGTTCATGTGCAAATCATGGTTCCCAAGCATGCTACACCATCTGCAAGGCAGTCACCCAGGACATACATCACAGAACAGAGCTACACATGTCCCACATAGACTTTGAACAGCTCTTCATCAACATCACAGACACATGTCATATCCACAAAACCAACAATCTGTGCATAGATATGTGTTGACATATGAAGGGATGGCAATGTGTCCACAGATAGATCACACAAGGTGAGACTCACGGGGTCCTGTACAAGCTGTTGATACCTGCCGACCTACATGGATCATTCCTGGGATTGCATAAAAATGTGTACACACATTACCATGTCCAGTCTGATGATGTCATCATCCTACAAATATACCAGGAGAACAGAAACCACCCAGTAAAGCATATAGCGTGCTGTGTTAATGCGTATTTCTCTAGTATCATAACATAGTTAGGTAGGGGTTTGAGTCTTACAAATGCCAAGTGTGTGTGTGTATGTGCGTGATTTCCTTTGAGAGGAGTAGCCTTTTTGGAGACTGGGAAAACACATTAAAAGAGGTACATCCCTCTTTGGAAAGTCTGATGATGTCAGCATCCTACAAATATTCAAGGAGAACAGTAACCACCCAGTAATGCATATAGTGTGCTGTGTTAATGCATATCTCTCTAGCATCATAACATAGTTAGATAGGGGTTTGAGTCCTGCAAACGCTGCATGTGTGTGTGCCACAGGTGGTCAGTGCAGTGTGGGTTTTGCTTTTACTTCGGTATGACATATGTTTCAAACAGTATGTGCATTGCACACATCGGGTATCTGCGTGTCAAATAAATTTGTGTACATGTGACCTCAATCAGTACATAGGTGTGAAGCCTGCATACTACATGAATACATTTGTAACCTTTGACAGATTGTGCCGCTGCTTCTCAGATCATAGGTCACATATGTATGTATGCGTGAAGACCGGCCAATGTAGTGATCTGTGGCCAAGGACATCCCTGCCACACACACCCATGACACGTACTATAGAGTACTGTGAGTGAGGGTAATTGCCAGGGTATATGTCAGACATATTCATACACAACAATGACTGGCAATAATGGACAGTCATTATAGGTGTGCACCAGCCCTGTGAATATGCATGCAGGCCCCTAATGAGTTATGTGAAACACCAAGGGACCCCACAATACCTATGGATATGTGGATAACAGGGGACAGATGACATAACACGTGCCTGTCTGTACACATTGGTACCCAACATACATGAACAGGGCTACCACTTATGTGGTACTGTCGGGATAGAATGTATAGTAAATGTGGATGACTATGCCATAGATGGCATACTGCTATACAGCATGTATTGGACAACAGGTATCTGTCTGTATGATACCCTTGTGTAGGATATGCGTCCCATCCGGGGAATGCAGTGTAGGCCAATGCATGCATTTCCAGATGTGGATGGACATATCCCTGGTGTGTTTGCATGTACCTAAGAGGGCTATATGCCACACAGGTGTGGTGCCAGGAACGTGTGGTGGTCAATAACACTGGTTACTGTTATAGTATAGTACTGGAAGGATCCAACTGTTACTGAGTTCCCTACAAATGTGAGTCATTTGTCAGGACATCATTTAATGATTGGTTATAGTCATCCTGTTGAGGTGGTGTATACTACCAGACTGCAGATCATTGACAGATATCAACGGTATCACCCACAGCATAGTGCCAACCCATGTCATACACACATGTGTACCCTTGTTAGTACATATCGGTAGTAGAATGCATACTGGCCATCGAAAGATACCATGAGATGTTAACAATGTGTAGAACAGGGTATGTCGCACATCCCATGTGTCCACTATGCACGTACATGCAGACAGTGCACACACACCATGTTCACAGATGTACACCCGCTAATTTGTAATGCACACATCACACACGTACTGTCCACTCACTAACACATGCTGGCAACACTGTACACTTCTGCCAAGTGGCACATGGGTGGACAATACATACTCAGACCTAACACTGGTGTAAACAATGCTACAATGACTATCAGAGCTGTGATGCATAATGCCTGCTCAGATATACCTACAAGGATATCAGTACACTTTCCTGTTGGCAACTTGCTACTATTGCTACACTGCTATAATGTCACCCTGTGCATCAGAACCATGTTAGCCTATTCCTGCATCAATGTGACAGATGATAGGAAGTGGCACAGGTGTCATCATATGCACAGGGTGTGTTGTAGGTTTGCCAGAGCCCGACATTGACCCATCCAATCAGCATGAGTGTGTGTGTGTGTGTGTGTGTGTGTGTGTGTGTGTGTGTGTGTGTGTGTGAGTGTGTGTGTGTGAGGGACAACAGTACTGCATGGGCCAATGTTGATGTAATGTGTGGGTGTATGTGTGAGCCCTAGTTGTATGGTAAATGTGTGTGTGTCTGCATGCACACAACTCCACCATGTGGCTGCCATATACGGGTGGTTGTGGGACAGCCACAGACTGTACCTGCTAGGCTGTACAGATCACTGTCTCCAGCCACGGACACAGTACCTGTGCCTAGCAGGGGTGCTACGGGCAGTATCGGGTACCAACCCTGACTGGGTGCTATCATCAGAGGCAGAGGTATGATGACTGGACCCATGTCCCTGCTGGGACTGGCCAGCTCCACATGCATGTGGTCTAGTAGGACGGTCAATGGACAGGCCAGCCCCAGCATTGCTGGGGCTGGTACTGCCACTACAGGAGCAGCTGTGATCCGTGGTCCATCCGCGATGACTGCCAGCTGATGCTGTTGCTGGCATGCATCCGCGTCGGCTTCTCATCCATCCCGCACAGTCCTGGCTCATGGCTAACACATTGTGGAGGACATCTAATGTCTCCCTCCAACAGCTATCAATGACCTCGGTGTAATTCTGGATGGCACCGGCAAGGTCACGGATGCTGTCATTGATAGCAGGGTAATGGGCCCTCTGCACCCTTAGTCCCTGTCGGGTATACCATTCCATACGTGCCTGTGCCTGCATTACAGCTCGGAACATACTGGAGGTTGTAATACCTCCGGGGGCACATCTGCCAGGGGCAATACGACCAGTGGTGCTCCCCTGAGAGCCCCTGGACATCTGCTTATGTGGTACCATTCCAATAATCTGGCTATGGCTGATGTGAGGGGATGCACGTGCCATAGGTACCACACTCTCCTGGTCAATGCCAACTGTATGCTGTCCCTCAACTATGGCCATTGGTGACGAGGGATGTATTGGCAGTATGAGTGTGCGCATAGATGGGGTTGACCGCTGTGTACTGTCGATTGGTGGACCAACAACAGACCCTGTCAGACCTTCCTGTGCCACAATACATGTCTCATCATCTCCACTATTAGTGGCGGTGACATCAGGTTCCCTGCTGCATTCAGCCACCCCTAACTCAGCACCTGTGGAAGGAAGACAGGAAACACACTTTGCAATATGTACATGATGTTAGCACACATGCACACATGCACACATACACACATGCACACATGCACACATGAACACATGCACACATGCCCACATGCCCACATGAACACATGCACACATGCAGACATGCACACATGCACACATGCACAGAAATACACTGCTCACCACAGCACATACACATGCACACACCAGCAATCCAACACATACACAATAGTGGGTGATGGTGGGTGACAGTATCACAAGGCAAACAGTCACCACACACGTGTCAGCATGTTGACCATGTGTTGCTCAACACCATGCAGTGCAAGTGTAGACAGCCCTATCTAATGACATTATACATGACTTTGATGCATGTGTGTAGTTGTTCAGTGTTTGGCTACACCCTGGAATACAATGTGTACATGGACACAACATTGCTGTGCAAATATTATCTGCTCTGCAATGTCATGTGCACCATCACTCAATTGTATACATACCATGGCTGCATGTGTTATCTGTGTGACACATAGATTGCCATGTCTGATGACAGTGTCTGTGTCCATACCACATAATAGTGGGCACAGGTGTAGCAAATGCATGCAATGTACAGACATGGGATGAGTGGTGCATGTAGACGTGAAGGAATCCCATTGCACGACATGGACATTGTACAGTGGTTATGGTGAGTGTGGGACATATTGCAGATATGTCGGTGCCAGCCATGACATGGCATGCTACACGACTGCAACATTAAACACCACATATACCCAATGTGTGTCATGTGACCTATACACCTAATAGCATTCTAGGACATATATGTGTCTCTTTGTACAGATGGCGACTGTTGTGCAAAATGTGTATATTAGCATATGTAAGCACACACACAACATGCTATGCATGGTGTGTATAGGTGAATATGTTTGCACACACAGAACAATGAGGTGCACAGCAAAGACTGCTATGTGTAGTACTGTGGTCACTGTAACCGGATGGGGTGTAGTACCATGTACCATCATCATCATCATGTATCTTGTGGTCACTCACGGCTACTACTGTGTGACAGACCACCGCCTAGCATGCTGTACCTGAACTGCAGTGCCGTGGATACGTTCACTATTACACAGCCACTTTGTACATGGGTGTATGAGGTGCCCAGTAGGGAGCATTGCCTAACATGACTGTGTTATGTGTTGAAGAGTGTTGCACAGCCCCATGATAGGCCTCTACCCCTGAGGTACATCATGTGTGTGTGGATGACATGTGGGATACTGAAGTGTGACCTTACAGCGGGTGTGTGGTTACGCCATATGTAGCATGACTTTGTGTACTGCATGTGATAAATGTGTTATGTTGTGTACAGGTGTTGCAACTATGCCTATCCAATGTGCAGTATGGGGTTGCCACAACTGTGTGTCACGCTCTGTGTTTTGCATGTCATTGAGGCAGCTACTGACATTACTGAGCTGTGCAACGTCTCACAGCAAACATGCATGGCATGCATTATGCATAGGTGTGTTACGTGTACATGGCCTACACCTCACCTATGACATGCATATTTCATTACCAACATTGCAGGTATAACACACTCACCAGCATGGATCGGCTGTCCTGCTGTCACACCAGAGGGACCTACAAGAATATGAGAGGGTTTGTCAATGGCCACAACTGTGGCATTGCTACAGTGGATATGCTAAACTGCAGTACAACAGTCAACAGTCACAGGTGTAGGGATATTATTCCAACTATCCGTATTGCACAACACTAGGCAGCGGAACTGCTAAACACACAGTACACATCTTACAATATGTGTGAGAGTGTCCTGTGGCACACTTTATACCTTTACCCACAGATATCACTTTACTGACATATATACCATCCTATTGTCTGTCAGAGGTTACACACGTTCAATACCACTTATTGGTTCTCAGGCCACAACCAACTAACACTGCCTGGCAGACTCTATATATCACACCACTATACAACAGTACCCGACACACTGTTTGTGACACATTGCACAACTTCAAGACAGGGGTGTATATCACACCAATGCACGAACATAGATGTCATCCATTGCAATGAATGTAAAGTACAGGTACAGTAGTACCAATCAACCACCCTAGTCATTGATGCCATAGCCCTGCCTAACAGATGTGTCCAGTTGTTACTATAGGTGGTATACTGCTGTAACAGACTATATATGTTGCTGGATACACATGTTTACCCTGTAACACACATATGATTGCAGCCATTGTACAGGCATAATCACACACATCAGGCAAACATACAATGCACCACTGTATGCCAACACAGATGAGCATTACCTGTGTACCATACGGTACTGTGTGCCACTACTTACACACCCTTATGCCTGCATTCTGTTCTCTGTGCAGACTACAAGAAACACACATGACAGTGTTTCCAAGCAATGTGAACACACACCATACTGTGCTGTTTAGGCCTACAGCTTCAGGTAGTACTACAGTTCATATTGGTGATGGATTCACCAGCAGTACCACTCACTAAGCATACATGTATTGCTTTAGCCTACAATGAGACACCACATTCGTCAACGGAGAACTATGTCACATCATATGCCGTACTACTATGTCTGCCTAACAGTACATTACACATCAGTTGCTGTCCTCACAGCTAGGATAGGCACTACCATGTCAGATACAACATCACACTAAGCTATCACACCTTTACAGACCTTGCACACATTCAGCGTTACACTTATTCAACCTCACATAGCAGCTATTGCATTAAGTACATGTGTGAGTGCATAGTGTCATAGGTAGGTAATATGCTATTGGCCCTAGGGCCTACGGCAGCCTAGCCATATGCTACCCTGGCCTTTGACACACATGTACTTTGATTTCACTTGCCCCTGCCAACCTGAACAACAGAGGTGTTCCCTGGGGTGTATTACCAATCTCCCACACAATCATCAGGGGTATTTATAACAACTGCTAAGGAAGAGCCTTGTTTGCTATTGCTATGTGGTCTATTCCGGTGTATGGCATATCTCTGAGATGGGAACATATCCCTCCAGCATGTGCTGTTTAGTGAGCTGACAAGGTTTAGGGCCGTAGAGCGTGTATCCCGGAGGGATTGTGATATGTTGCCATGGTGGTTGTCACCCAGCTATGGGTGTGACATACCTCTGTATGTCCGGCAGAGGTCACCTCTGTGTGGCCAGTATGCAATACAGTGTAGTTTTGGTTTTGTGAGTCAGTCTGCATAGGGCATCTGTTTGCGGCCAGTATTATCCTTTGGGAGGTCTGTCTATGGCCTGTTCACCTGGTGTAGTTATCATGTGAAGTACATACCACACAGGGCATTGTGATGAGTAGAGGGGAACTCTACCCTATACTTCCATAGATGACACACCTGTTGTCATGACACATACCACACAGACAGATTACAGGTGTAGTGTGGCACTGTCTTCATCAAAGCGGAGGCTACTGTCCACCTGTGTCCCATGTCCCCTTATCACACCTTCACTGTTAGGTAGATCTCTACCTATGTGGTAGTTAATGGGTACACTGTTTTGAGAAGGTGGAATGGCACTGCAGTATCAACACTTATCTACAGTCCATGCCTTGGTCACCACACACCTGTTGCGGTACATATGACCCCGTGTCTCTCTGTCTCTCTCTCTCACTCTATATGTATATATATATATATATATATATATATATATATATATATATATATATATATATATATATATATAATATATATATATATATATATATATATATATATATATATAATATATATGCATATTTATACACATACATGTACACATCCATTACTGTACACATGGATGTACATATAGGCACATGTACAGTCCACCTTTCATGGTGGGGATATCACTTATGCGACAGTTGTGGGATGTACAGGTATATGATTAAATTGCACAGTGTTGTGCAGAATGCATGTGGGTGTCCTCAGCCCTTGTAGCATTAGCAGGCCTCACTGGCTTTAACACAGCAGATCTGACAAATCTGTCCCACAGCATTTAACCACCACATGACTTATATCAACACTACCATAGCTGGCCTTAGGCATAGGCCAACTGGGCGGCCACCTAGGGCGCCGCTCTAGCAGGGGTGCTTTTCCACTATTTATGTAGTGTAGTAAGATAAGGATGGGGGCACCAAGAAGTGTGGTAGGGGGCGCCATGGAGCCCTTTTGCCTAGGGCACCAGTTGACCTAAGGCCGCTCCTGTGCACTGCATGCTGTTTTCTAGGCCACACACTACGACCTACATGGATATATGCACATATCAACCTTCACTGACAGATATCTGTCCACCCTTCACTAACAGTTGCAGTATGTCCCTTGCCCTATGCACATGTGCAGATACAGATAGATACATACTGCTGCCACACATGGATGATTTGCAGTGTGTAGAGTACTCTTCAGGAACATCTACAACATGCCAACACATACATGTGAGTTACATACTTTACCTTTGTATTTCCCTGCTCCGTGTGTTATGGTTTTGTAGTTTTATTTTTATTGGTGGTTTGTTTTGGGTTTTCGCCCTCTATTTAACTTTCTGTCTCAGTTTATCACTCTGTTCTGTCTCTGTCTCAGTCTGTGTCTGTGTCTGTGTCTCTCTCTCTCTCTCACTCTCTATCTCACAGCACCTGCAATGATATAATTGCATGTGTGGACTGCAGGTACAGCCCGCTTTTCTAGGTATCTGCACTTGTACATGTGACAGCCTCTGCACCAATTGCTGCCCACCATTCAGTAATTGCATGCAGCCTGCTGTTTGGTGATTGCATTACTCACTGTAATTGCAGCCCACTGCTATAAAATGCTAGGTTAGGTAGGCATAGCCCTTTCAGATTTCCAAGGTGGGGCCCAAGCTTGTCTGCTCTGGACACCGTTGTGTCAGTCTGAAGGTTGTTATACATCTCTTATCTGATGCTAGGGTTGTAGCCAGTTATATGCATGTTGTACTCAAACCTGAATGTTGCTGCTTCCAATACACACATCTCAGTGTAGACATGTACGCACCCCTCCAAATGCTAACACAGGATACATGGGAGTATGTACTTTTTTTCTCACTTACACAATTAACTGCCATACAAATGTGGTTATTGCACTGTATTCCTGTGGCCACTATTTATCCTGGTCTGATACTGTGTGGTGTTTGTAAGGTGCTACTGTAACATTATTCCCTGCTAGGATGGCTGGTTCTCCTTTCACAGTCATGTCATGCAATTCCGCAACCACTGCTGGTAAAGACCCACAGAAAAGGATTTGTGTTATACCATTCCTAATTTCCATTTACATTCCCTCATTGTAATGCATGATATATTTATTTCAGAACCAAGTTATTTGTATATCTGTTGTGGCTTAGTGGTAATTCATGCAGTCTATTGTGTCAATGGTCTGGGGTTCGAGACTGGCAGAGTTTTTTTCTTTTGCTGCTCAGCAGAACAAGGGCCCTGCCATAGAGTGACTAAGGCACTTTTAAGCAGTTGTAAGCGGGTTTGTGTGGGTTTGCGTGATGCTTAGCGACGCATAGCTAAGCATACACATGCACACACTCGCTTAATCCCGCTTACTACTGCTTAAAAGTGCTTACTCCCACTAACTCCCGGGCTAAGTTCTTTTAAAGAAAAGAAAATGGGGAGATAGGAAAGTGTTGAAAAAGGGGGCACAAAGAGGGACAGACAGTAGGTAAACAAGCTCGGGATGTGCAGGACGGGTGTAGGGAAGGTCCATAGCTGCCCATTTCTTTAACAGCAACAGATGTGCATATGCAATGAATTTGGAGTGAAATTTGAAACTTTCTACCCCTGGGAGAGGGGTGAGGACAACAAAGTATGTTGTACTGCCAATTCTAATTATCAGCTTACATGTCCAATGGACATGTGTGCGAAATGGGCAGCTATGTATGGGGCGTAATTTTTTTGTGGGTACAGATTGCCTTTTTTTTTTTTTCAGGTGAGAGTGGGAAGTGAGGTAGAGGAAGTAGGTATGTCCGGGGAGGTAGGTTGGGAAGGTAAACAGACAAGACAGACAAGATGCATACAGGGGCAGTGTATGACACATGGGGTGGGTGAACACAATTGACGGGGTCAGATGTTTGGAAATCGCAAGCCCATTAACCCACAGATGGTAACAGTGGAACTGAGATCCCCACCCATGGGCAGTCAACACTGAACCTTCACAGCCCCGAGGCTCACCCGTGAGATGCGCCACTCTCGCCTCGAGCTGGCATAGGGGATCAGCAACTGAATGCTGGATCTCCCTATGCACCACAACCAGGACCCTTCGAAGGGTGACAGGTGGCCCTTCTCTGCCCACGCTTGCACGGGGGGATGAGCCCCATCCCCTGCAGCGCTTCCACCCGAAGGTGGCATAGGACCAATGGAGGAGGGGAGCCTGGGCTAGGCACTGGACCTGCTGGTGCCAGGTGCACTCACCAGCTGAAGAGAGACAGGTGGGTCCGCTGGGACCGGCCTTCCCATACATTCTGTGATTAGGTGTGTTTAATTACAACATAAGCAAAACAGCATTCCAGATTAGTTGTAACAGCATGCAGTAATATTCCCATTAACCCAACACACCAAGGTTACAACAGTTGAACAGCAAGCATAACACATGCATATATTGAACCACAGTGGATATTCCAACAGCATGCAGGGATGTTTGGTAGCAACAGGCCACCATGATTGTGGTGTTTAAACAGGGCACATGCATCAACGTGAATGCAAATATTTATAGAACAATAGGACATATGTCCCAACAAATATTTAAGATTACACATACTCATTGAGGTGTGGAATTGCATGGTTTATGCACATACAGTAGGGTGTAGAAAAAACCTTGGTTAACATCTTATAATTACCTTTTCATCTACACTACATTCCTAGTGACTGCAAGTGTATATCCCCTACATGTATTATTACACTTGCCACCATACATTAGGTTGTGTAATGGGTTTGGCTAGTTCAATATATGCCTGACCTATATCTGACATACTAACTGTCCAGGATGCAGATGTTACTGCTACATATTTCTTGATTGCATTTATATTTCTTTATCTACATATCTGGGATGTTTTCACATGACATTTTCACTTTGATTTGTACAGAACCCTGCATTTCTTAACACACACTCACATTTCTGGGGAAAAATAACATGCTACATGTGTGCCAGATTTACTTATTCATGCCAGCCAGTAACTGACTGTTGTGGACTGTATATATGTTCACAGCTACTAGCACTTCCATCACCCACTTTATATGGGACTGCCCAACTCTGGGTTGCCAACACCTTTTCAAACAGTACTGTTTGTATAATGCAAGGGTACAACAGCATTTCAAACTCTGTGACACAGACACACTCTGGGTTTTAGACCTTTATTAATGACGTTACACACTTTTCCACAGGCTCACTCCTTTATTTGTTTTAACGGTGTATATGGCAGACATGTTCGAGACATATTATACCTTTATTAATGGGTTAGAACACTCTTTTTTCAGGCTCACTCACTTATTTTATATGACAATGCCTGCAGAGATATTATTCTAGACATATGTTACCTTTCTTAATGGGTTACTACACTCTTTTTCTGCCTCTTTGATGTTTTTATCTGACAGTACATGCAGATGACTTATTCAGGCAATTTTATGGCTGTATTATTGGACTACAACACTTTCTTTCATGCTCTCTCCCATATTTTATATAAGAATATATGCAGAATAATCACTAACCTGCCTGGTGGTGCAGCCTTAGCAGCCTATCAGCATAGGCTTTCTGATTCGCAGCACAGTCACCTGCAGCTGTAAAGTAAATGAAGGGATATTGAGACATACCTATCCATTATGCATACTCCATTATCAATTCTTACATACTGCATTCCATGGCTACTTACTCAGTTGTGGTGCATCCTGCATCCCACGGGCCTCCTGTATCCATTGGTTCAAGCGGTCCTGCTTTCGTCTCTTCAGGTCTGCATGGTGGTGACGGACCTGCTCACCAGTCTGAAGAATGCCTGTGGCACTGGGGAGGTCATGAGCTAACCGGTTCCAAGCCTCTGCCTTGTACTCCGTCCTTTGGAACTGGCCCTGCAGGAGTCTTGACTCATGATGGTGGACAAGGAGCCAAACCATGTATTTCGACTCCTCGATGCCCCAACGTTGTGCTCGGAAGCATGTTCCCTCTCTGACACCAGACATTCTAACTGCAGATGTGAGCTACAATCAGTTATGGCTTGTATTCCCGCCTGTGGGGCTTAAATATGCCGCATTTCCCGCACTTTTTTGTGATTGGCCATTTTGTAAAATTCTCAGCTGACTGCAGACCTGCTTAGTAATGGTTAAACTACCATTCGTAAGTATATGAATGTTAACAGTGGCTGCTTCCCCTATGTTGTCATGGCTTAGTGGTTCTGTACTTTGCTTCTGATGCACAGAGTTCTGGGTTTGAACCTTGTCATTCATATTATTTTCATACTGTCCAGACAGGCTAGGGGGTGTGGCTGCATTTAAGCAACTTTGCTCTACGTTGCTCCTCGGTGTCCTACAGTGCCCTGGTTGGCGCTGCGCACATCCGCGCAAACACATTGCGCTGGGTAAAGCGCTGTTAAACTATGGGCAACTCTATTGTGCTAGGTAAAGCGCTATTGAACTATGGGCAACTCTATTGCGCTGGGTGAAGCGCTATTGAACTATGGGCAACTCTATTGCACTGGGTGAAGCGCTGCTTAACTGCAGGCAATTTTATATTGGGATCCTTTAAAATATTTATTTTGTTCACTGATACATTGGCCATTTCACTGCTTTTTAGTTATGTTTAAACATATATGTTAGGTATTATTCCATATACTGATTTAAAAAATAATACAAAAGGGAGTGCCGGGACTCGAACCATGAATGCCTCTTCCTTGTGCAAATGCTCTACCATTACGCTATTGCTATTTGGTGCAATTTGCATAAACATTCTTTCTTATGCTCTTCCATGTCAGAATTGCTAACTGTAGCTAAGCAATGGGCACACCCACGCACACACGCGCAAATACAGGCAGCTATTTTGGGAATTTAAAAAAAATTAATGTTATGAGTTTTAGAACTGTGATGATGGTTTACAATATCAGACAGTGAGGTGTTGGGTGCAGGGACATTTGAGCGGACTCGCTCTTGTTTATTTGCTTTTATTTTAAACACTTGCAGGGGCGTGGACATTTAGACTGCTCGGCAGTCGGACATGCCCCCTGCTTTCTTACACGGTCTGTGTAAGACTTACGGTTGAGTCAGCGTGCCCTCATGCATATTCATGGCATGCTGACATCATACCATTCAACTGCAGCCTCCGAGTAAGAGTTATTAAGTCTTATACAGAGGATTCGTGAATCCGGGGGACAGATTATTCTACCCTGCTCAGCTCCTCAACAACTACAACTCTACATCAGCTACAGAAGACACTTATCACATTCACCACACAGTGGATGTGGCTAACATAATAGCCTATTGTGGGTGTGCCTTCTTTGAAGGTTGGGTGTCGGGCTGGCACCTCGGCACTGTAAAAATCCGCTGCCAATCTTTAGCGGACCGGAGTTCTGCTGTGGCTACCCCTAACCGGGAAAAGCCGAAAGACAAGACTCAGATCTTCAGGACAAGCTACTTGGCTAAAATAACATGCTACAAACAGCTAGTTAAGAATACCTCATTCACAGAAGTTAACTTAATCAAAAACTTAAGAGTAAACTAGATGAAGACCATACTGTCATATCAGGAAGCTTAACAAATAACACATAGACAGAGGAGATGTGGGCTAACTTCCATGAGTCTGTATTCCAACTGATTGCTCTAGAACCAAAGATGTGCCACATGACATGCTAATCACTATAGCTAGCTCATTAGCACTAAAGTTATATACCTATGTAAGATACTCCCATTTTTTTAAATAAGCTAAAAGTGTATCTATTAAGAATCATGCATTAGATTATACTGCTTACTTTTAAAATGAACCCTAACACTAGGATGCCATCAAAATAAAAATTTGTATGCATTCAAAGACATGTTTAATGACACAGCTTTCAGGCCTTAGAATTATGCTTAATGCAGGAACAGTCTATATAATCTGCATGCTTTCTTTAAATTTCTTTGACATTTTGCACATTTAACAGGATGGTGTGTGTGTGTGTGTGTGTGTGTGTGTGTGTGTGTGTGTGTGTGTGTGTGTGTGTGTGTGTGTGTGTGTGTGTGTGTGTGTGTGTGCGCGCGCACGCGTCCGTGGGTGAGAATGTGTGTGCGTGAATAAGTCAATGAGTAAGATTCTGTGTGTGTGTGTGTGAGACAGTAAATGGTAGTGCTTAACTATCTCCTCTTTAGCAAACTGTTGCTGATTTTGAATCTCAATATTAAAGTGGTTATTATACATAATTTCATTAACTTGCTAACAGTCAGGCATCTGAGATATGCAGTTCTGAATAAAGTTGTGTGGCTGATATGTGTTTCTGTGTGCTCATGCATGTGCATGATGCCTCTTAACTGCACCTGTTGTTGCTGAATATCCTTGATTGTCTCATATGTTTTGTCCTCTCTTCATACAATTTGAGGTTTTCTAACAGTCACTCAATAATGACACACAGAGTTTCAGATTCTAAATACCTCAGAAAATGCATACTAATGCAAAACCCTATTATTCTAGCAACTTTCTAAGGATGCAACACCATTACTTATAATCTGTACCTGACTTTGAGCTTAGCTTCCTATTTTTTGTGCGGGCTTTATCCAAGATTTTAGAGCTAAGAAATTGCAGCTACAGTATGTCTCACAACAGTGACTAAAATATTACTGAGGCCATTAAGTATATGCTTATTCATTCATTTGATTTTGTGTGTGTGTAAATGCCCCCACATAATACACATGTTGGTTACAGGTGTTCAGGCTCAAACCCTGTACCTTTGCTTCAGGTTAAGAAGAGCCTAAAGTCCCTAACCACCACCATTTCTGAACTTTGTTCAGATTTGTTTTTCTAACAGTTGTGAGCTATGGTGAGAAGTGAGAACTGAAGTTGTATTTCCCCCATTATTGTTTTTGATCTTTGCCCAGGTTTTTTGTGCTAAGGTGTGAAGTGAGAACTGAATTTGTATTCCCTCATTATTGGCTTTGTTTGTCCAGGTTTTTTGTGCTAAGAGGTTGAGAGCTATCTAAATGATAGCCATTAAGTTTGTCTTCCTATGCTTCAAACTGCTGATTTAGCATAGTGGTATGTTGCACTGACTGTTGTGCATATGGTTCTGTGTTCAAGACATGCATGGTGATAACACAGCATTTTAGTCTAGCAACTTTCCAAAATTATACAAGCAATGTTTAAAATGTGTCCCTGGCTTTTGGGCTTTTGTCCCCCCCCCCAATAAATGTTGTCTTTTTCCAGATTTCTTGTGCTGCAAATTCAGAGATACAGCTGAGTGTCGACATTTTACAAGGAGCTGAGAACTGCAGGGGAACTAAAGTTTAGTGCTGCTTATGCTGAGTCTGCTTGTACTGTTAATAGCACAGCAGGTAGTGTACTTGCTTTTGATGCAGAAGGCTGTGGATTCTTCTCCCACAGTAGGTAGATGCATTGCTGATGCTGTACTGTGTTGTAAAGGGGGTGGATGCTATAGTCTGTTTTGGCAAAGATATCTAGTAGTAACTATGAACCTATTATCAGTTTGCCATCCATTCCCTATTGCAATATTACTAGCGTATCATTGTTTTTAATGCAACATAGGCAATTTATTCCTCAAGGGCAACAGACACTTTATTTGTAGATGAAACTATGAAATATAAAGTTGTTTGCTAGCAGCAGCCTCTTCATTAGTTACAGATTTCTTTAATGTGGAATTATGTAGATGGCTTTTACTAGTTCAGCGATTGTGCATATTTACTGATACTGGTGGACTGTAGAAGTTTGAGTAGACTTTTATGATGGAAATGTTATGAATCGGGCTGTTTTGTCATTATTGATGCATGCATTTTGTTTCATTGGTTTCTGGAAAAATGTTCAAAACAATAATTTTAAAACGCTCTCTAACAACTATACTGTATTGTACAAGGAATATAATTTAATACAATCAGGAAGGTGTATCAAAGAGCACGTGTATGTTTCATGTTGCATATAAGGGGCCTATGATTTGAAAACAGCCCAAAGTTCATCTTTATCTGCCACTGGCAAAATGTATTTTCTTTGAATGTGGGTTTCAATGCTGTTTCAATGAATGTGAGTTTCAAGGGCACAGAAGTTTTAATGCTAAGTCTAGTTTCATTGTGAGACTGCATTGCTTTGTTTAGCAGATATTTATTGGTGTTCGTGCTGTAAAATGCAAAATAAAACATTTCTGGCAAATCATTTAGGAATGAAGTCACTAAATAATGACCAATGTTAAGTTTCAGACGTCATAATCTTCAGAAAAATGCATGCTAAAGCAAAACCTGATATTCTATCAACTGTCTTATGTTTATACAAGATCAATTTTTAGTACTGTTTGTATGTTCCCCCAATATATTTGGTCCCGTCCAGATTTCCTGCATTAAGAGGTTGAGAGGTATGTGCAAATAAATCGCTTTATAGAATTAGGAATATCCAAACCTCTCAACTGTCCCCAATTTTGGCTCAAAATGTTGCTCTCCCCCTAATAATCTCTCTGCAAAATAGCAATTTTGGAAGAAAACGTGGAGGGTTTACTTTTATAAATAACTGTAATGATCAGAGTTATACATTACTTTTATTTCAGAAATGCATGTAGATTCTCTAATTTTGTCAGCTGCTCAAGTTAACTGTGCTCATATTAAAATGGTGTCCCTTCTTTGACAGGTTCCCAGCTGTATTGTTTGGCAATTTTATATTTTTGCATCACGTTTTTGGTCCGTTTTTCATAAAATTGCGGTTTTCTGGCAAATTAGTGGCAAATCATTAAAGACTGAAGTTAGAAAATAATGGCAGACATTTGAGTTTCAGATTTCATACCTTTCAGAAAATTCGTACTAATGTAAGACCTACTACTATTCTATTATCTTTCTAAGTTTATAAGAGCAATATTTAAACAAAATGTCCTTATTTTTAGGCCTTTGCCTCAGTTTTATTTATGAGTTTGTTGCTCTAAGAGGTTGAGAGGTATTTGTGTGTGTGTGTGTGTGTGTGTGTGTGTGTGTGTGTGTGTGTGTGTGTGTGTGTGTGTGTATGAGATAGGTAGATAGCATACCTCTCAACTGTCCAAATTTTGCAGAATGTCCAGATTTTTGCCCCATATTTTTTGTTTGTTCCTCATAAATTTTGTGATTTTCTAGAAAATCATTGAAGGCTGAAGTTGCTAAATAATGACAGACATTTGAGTTTCAGACTTCATGTCCTTTAGAAAAATTCATAATTGCACAAATCCTGTTATTCTAGCAACTTTCTCATACTAGCACAAATCCTGTTATTCTAGCAACTTTCTAATTTCACGAGAGCATTATTTAATATCTGTCCCTGTTTATTTTAGGTAGTGGTGTGTGTGTGTGAATGAAACACCCTAGTTAGTGGTAGCAGGTGGTTAGTAATTTACTCAAGCTCAAAACCTGTACCTTAGTTACAGAAAACAAAAGCATGAATCCTCTACCCCAACTACCATGCTGCATTTTTCAAAGAACTGACTTTCAGATTCATTTTCATTTCAAGGAACTGAGTTTGAGTGAATCTATATTATATTACTGAAGAGGCATTACAGTGAATGCCTCTTCATCGACACTAAAAGAGCGAACCGTGAATTATGAGAATGACCGTAGTGTGGCTGGGGAGGGGGGGGGGGTAGCAGTTTGAGAGTTGTGAGTACAAATTTGAAAATCCTAGTTACATCCCTGGTGTGTACTGGACACCTGGTCTTTTTTTAGACACTTATTGCTATACTTTATCTTTAATTGGAAACACAATTTCAGAAATCTCTCTGCAGCTGTTCACTATGACAGTTTTCACAGTGTCTATTTTTTATATCTTTTGGTTGGTGTTCATTTTCAAACTTTGAGTTAAATGTAGAGATGTCTGCAGTTTCTCCTTTGCAGTTTTCTATCTTTCCTAAAAACAAATAGTCCACATTCAAGATGACATCTTCAGCTTGTACAAACCTCTAAATTTACTATATAGAATCAAACACTTCCTCACCCAAGATGCAAGCCAACCCACCCTACCACTATATACTTATTGCAATGATACTTTTTGGACAAATGGCCTTAATAAACCTTTCCATTACTATATTCAGGAAGCTCCAGACAGCTTACAACAAAATTGTAAGATTTACAACTGCACCTCATTATTGCTCTTGCATTTAACACCCCCAAACTGCCTTAGCTTGTAACTATGTTGCACGTTTCTCAGCTAGCACTCACCCATACTGTCCTTCATTAGGTTTATTCAATAAAACACACTCATCCATTCTCCCACTACAGTCATAATTCCTTCTCACCCTTAAGGTTTACAAAAAAATCAGAAATTCACTATGCTGTCTGCTTTGTTGGTATAGTGGGATAAAACACCAACTACAACCTAGGAGACCCTTGTTCAACTGGTATCTTGATGGACAGACAGGGAGGATGGGGCCTCCCTATTCTAGGAGGAAGGATGGTGGTTACCAGCAAGCTTGCACCACTGCACTAATGACAGGACTATAGATGTAGCATGGACTTCTGCAACAATTCACTGAGTATAGGTGTGGCCACCCAAACCAGTGGTGGTTGTCCTTTTCAGTGCCTGTAGAGGAGCACACATTCTCAGACAAGGGGAGTAAAACTCTCATTGCTGGATGTCAGCAAGCGCACAAAGTACCTTTGTAGCTGCTTGGATGATGGGCCCCCTTAAACAGTGTAATATCTGATTGAGGGAAGGCTTGATGATCAGTAGGCATGGGGCAAAAATATAAAAACTATGAAAAAAAACATTGTATTCATGGAATCTATACCTGCCAAATTATGGAACACATTCCTATCTGACATCAGGAACTGTACATCTCACTGTTTGCTCACACAAATTGCTGCTGTAATACTATTTAGATGAGCTGAATCTTTAATACAGCAACTTAAAGATGTTCATCGTGTTTCACTGTTGCAGTCATTACACTTGGGTTATCCTGCTGGCAGGCGACCCGTAGTCAGCCCGAGTTCCAAAGTCTTGGTCCGGCATCGGTTGCTGTCGCCTCTTCCCTGACGTCAGTGCGCCAGGGGTATAAAAGTTGCAACCGATGCCATTTTTTTCAGTCTTTCTTGCTGCGCGGTGCCCGAAGCATAAGCAGCTCGCAAGTGCCGGTCGGCCGACTTCTGAGATTTTCAAAATTGAATTTCAGAACCGAAGTCTTCAATAAAGCTAAGTACCCCGTTGGGGAAACTTTTTCTTGCTCCAGACCAATGTCAGTAAAAGTTAATAATTGTATTTTTTGTGGGAAGCAAATACCTCATAAAGACTTTCACTCTTACTATATTCCTTGCCTAGGTCCTGACCACAATGTCACTAGTTGTCGGTTTTGTGCTAGATTTAATAAATGCACTATTAAACGTCGGTTTGAGTTTGCTCTACATTATTTTGGATGAAGATTTAATTACATAATGCCGACAGAGCAAAAGTCGACTGCAATGTATAAAAAACGCAAAGACAAAGAAAAAGACAGGCATCCGAGGTCCAAAACCGATGACGAAGCCTCTTCTAGGCCAGTTGCCGGTTCGCCGGTTCTCAGTGAGGTGCTTTCGCAGCCCCTGACAACCGCTACCTCAGAGCCACAGCCCGCAACCGACAGCGACGTGGAGACACCGAGGCCTGTGGAAACACAAGGTATTGGGCCTACAGAAAATATACCCTCAGATGGGTCCGGAGCCGCTGAGCAGGCACCAGCTTCTGAGGGTGTTTTCAGACCTTCACAGCTTACAATTAAAGCTACTACAGCAGGAAAGGCAAAGTCAAAAACACCATTAAAGACAAAGAAACAAGTGCAGCATTCTAAAGAACAGTCATCCATGCCTAAGAAACAGATGCTTAAAATGGCCGAAGACCTTATTACTTTAATCAAGGGCTCCCATCCCCCTCCTGACAAAAGGCCTAGGCAAGACACTGATTATGATTCCTCTGATCAGGTTTCCATTTCTTCTGATTCTTCTTCTGACCAGGGCTATTCTCTCCCTCCCTATGAGGACTCTGATGCTGAAGAGTCCATTCCTTCAGCCTCACAGGCTGAGGATTACTCTTTTGGGGAAACCCTGCACACCATGAGGGAGCATTTCCATTGGGAGAGCCAGGATTACTCAGAATCCAAGAAAAGGCTCAGAGATTTCCTTCTATTGCCTCAGCACAGGCCCTTGGCTATCCCCCCTGTGCTTGATATTGTTGATGATTTTTATTCTGAATCCAGTCTGTCCCCAGATTCTTTACCACCTGCACCAGTAAAGCCAGACAGGTACTACAGGGTCCCTGACTCTCATAAATTTCTTTACAAAAACCCCACTGTGGACCCAGAAACTATTTCTCAGGGTCCAAAAGGGGTTAAAGCTTCCACTGCCAAAAATCCTGTCCCCTCAGATAGGGATTCCAGAGCTCAGGACAGATGGGGGAAAAAGTTTACAGTTCTGCTACTTTAGCTGTAAGAGCTTTAAACTGTCAGTTTCACATGCTTAAATATCAGCAATATCTCTTGTCATTGTTAAAGCAGAAAATGGTTACAAATATAGAAGGTCCTGACTGTAAAGAAATGCAGGATTTATTGCATGCAGTTGAACAAGTGGGAAAGCATACTCTGCAATGTGGTTTTGATTCATTAGAAGCTTCTTGTAGAGCCGCAGTTACAGGCTCAGTTATTCGAAGACATACTTGGTTGAAAGAACAAAGTTTACCTGACCATGTTAAAATGAAATTATTGGATGCTCCACTACAGCATGATACTTTGTTTGGTGTTAAGGCAGAAGAGGTTTTAAAGAAAATGGAGGATAAAGCAAAGTCAATGCAAACTGTGAAAGATTTCTTACAGGTCTAACCACCTAGATTTAGCAGGAACTGGCCTTCAAAAAATTGGTCCTTTCCAGTGTCAGACAGGCCACAAAGAGGCAGATACAGATGCCCAAGAGGCATATCTCAGCCCCAAGGCTCCTACAGACCTAAACAATGGGGAGCTTCAGCCCCCAAAGGAGGAGAAGACGAATCACAACCTTACAGGAAACAGTCACAGTGACTTGCCTCTGCAAATACCAAGCTCTTACCAGTTGACAGCACCTCTTGGGGGAAAGCTAGCACTTTTCTCAAAAAAATTGGCACATGATCACCTAAGACCAATGGGTGTTGAATATAGTTTCTCAAGGGTACAGGTTCCACTTCCACATACTTCCAAAACCAAAAGGTATGCCAAACCTGCCACCAAACCAATGGGCAGAGGCACAAAAACAGATTGCAGCTCTTATGGATATGGGAGCTATTCAAAAAGTTCCACAAGAAGAACAGGGCCAAGGATTTTACTCAAGACTTTTCCTAGTACCCAGAAAGGACAAAACATGGAGACCAATACTGGACCTGTCAATCCTAAATACTTTCCTGGATGTTCCAAAATTCAAAATGTTAACACTACAATAACTCTTACCCATGCTGGGCAAAGAGGCTTGGCTAGTTATTTTGGATCTCAAGGAGGCATACCTGCACGTCCCAATCAGACAGTTGTGCAGAAGATACCTCAGATTTATAGCAGGCTCAATGCATTATCAATTCTCTGCACTGCCCTTTGGCTTATCTACTGTGCCCAGGGTCTTCACAAAATGCCTGGCACCAGTAATTGCATTTTGCAGACAAAAAGGAATTAAAATATATCCCTACTTGGACGACTGCCTTATTCAAGCAGAGAGCAAGGACATTCTTCTAAAGCACCTGGAGTTTGTAAAAAGATTACTAATTTGCCTAGGGTACACAGTAAACGAAAAGAAATCAAAACTAGTGCCCTCTCAAGAGATAATATTCTTGGGTGCAAGCTTAAATACAACTGCCCAGATGGCTTATCTCATGCCAGACAAACAAAGGCAACTGACTCATTACTTTCAAATGATGGCAACAAAGACCCAGGTCTCTGCAAGACAAATTCTGCAGGTCCTGGGTTTCATGGCATCTTGCATTCTACTAATTCCATATGCCAAACTGCATATGAGGAAACTACAATGGTATCTAAAAAGTGTTTGGACTCAGCATTGTCACAGCCTAGAGACAATCATAACCTTGATTCCCCAACTACAACAGGAGTTTCGATGGTGGTCCCAGGCCTGTCACCACAACAAGGGACAGCCTTTCACCTTACCTACAGCCAGGCAGACAATAACAACGGATGCATCGGATTACGCCTGGGGAGCACATATGGCAGGAAAATGTATTCAGGGCACGTGGCCCAAGGAACAAATGCATCTTCACATTAATCAAAAAGAGATGCTAGCTGTACAGAATGCCCTGACAGCCTTCAAGGACCTAATACATCCAGGACAATTATTAATAAAGACGGACAATGCCACAGTTATGTGGTACATAAACAAGCAAGGGGGCACACATTCCTACCCCCTATGCAGACAAGCCATGACTTTGTGGAACACAGCACTGACTTACCAGGTACATCTGCAAGCACAATTCCTGCCAGGAACAAAAAATACACTGGCAGACAAACTAAGCAGAAATCTCATGGATCCTCACGAATGGAAGCTAAATCCACAAGTGTTCAACATGATAACAAGGGAATGGGGATGCCCAGACATAGATCTATTTGCCTCCCCTCACAATTGCCAATTACAGAAATTTTGCACAAGGACTTATCACTCTCAAGCATGGAAAGTGGATGCTCTATCTTTCAACTGGAAAAACCTAACAGTCTATGCCTTCCCTCCGATGCCTTTTCTCACCAAGGTGCTTCTAAAAGGCAGACAAGAGAGGCCAAAAATGATCCTGATTGCACCAGACTGGCCACGCCAGCACTGGTACCCAATCCTAAAGATTTTGTCCCAAGGCCCGCCTTGGCCTCTACCTCAAATCCCTCATCTTCTGACACAGCAAAACAATCAGATTCTGCACAGTCAACTCAGAACCTTAAACCTGGCAGCATGGCAGATAATGTAGCCACTCAGACTGCACCTCTCTCTAAAGCTGTTATGGATGTAATATTGGAAGCCAGGAGACCCAGCACTAGGAAATCTTATGCGGAAAAATGGAAGAGATTCTGTGTTTGGAACCAGGCACAAGGGCTCGACCCACTGGTCCCTAATATGCCTCAGATTTTACAATACCTGACTGAGATGTTGGACAAAGGCCTATCTTTTACTTCTATTAAAATCCATGCCTCTGCCATTTCAGCTCATTATAATATGGATCCTCCTATTTCTTCACCTCCTCTACTAAGACAGTACCTCAGAGGGGCAAAGAATATAAGACCCCCGAGGAGAGCACCAGTACCTACTTGGGACCTCAACTTTGTTTTAGAAAAACTAACACTGCCTCCTTTTGAACCAGCCAGCACAGCTGATCTAAAATTCTTGTCATGGAAAACTGCTCTGCTCCTAGCAATAACTTCAGCAAGAAGAGTTTCAGAGTTACAGGCATTGATGGCTGTGGAACCTTTCCTCATTTTTCACCAGGACAGGGTTTCTCTAAGGACGAACCCAACATTCATGCCAAAATTGGTCTCCAACATGGCCTTAAACCAAACTATTCATTTGCCTACTTTCTACCCAAATCTCCAGAATAAAGGATATACCTTTGGATATACACAGGCAGCTACATTTTTACTTGTACAAAACAAAAGCTTTCAGAAAAACTGTGCAACTGTTTGTAGCATATGCTGCAGGATCACAAGGAAAACCTATTACAAAGCAGACAGTCTACAAATGGATAGGACACTGCATCTGCTTCTGTTATGCACAACATGGCAAATCTGTGCCTAAGGGCATTAGGCCTCATTCTACCAGAGCAGCAGCCACTTCAGCAGCTTTCCTCAGAGGGGTGCCAACCAAAGACATATTAGAAGCTGCAACCTGGAGCTCAGTGCACACTTTTACCAAGCACTACCACCTACCTCTCTACTCCAAATCCAGAGCAGGCTTTGCCACTGCAGTTCTGCAGGGCTTGCTAGCCTCGCCAAATCCAATCTAGACCCAGCCACCTTACCTCAGCTTTGGGATTCTACCCAAGTGTAATGACTGCAATAGTGAAACACGATGAACATAGTACAGTTGTGTACTTACCATAAATGTAGATGTTCGAGTGTATTCACTGTTGCAGTCCTGGTTCCCCACCCACCACCCCCCTCTTTGCTGGGACTATTCTGTACTTCTCAACTCTATACAACCTATGTGGTGTATTTGGTTTTAGAAGAAGAAAATGTTTTTAGTGATATATGCATGGTTGTTTGGCATAATTTTTTATCTTTACAGCCTTCATATCTGTGGGCACCTGACATCTGGGGCAAGAAAAACTGAAGAAAATGGCGTTGGTTGCAACTTTTATACCCCTGGCGTACTGACGTCAGGGAAGAGGCGACAGCAACCGACACTGGACCAAGACTTTGGAACTCGGGCCGACTATGGGTCGCCTGCCAGCAGGATAACCCAAGTGTAATGACTGCAACAGTGAATACACTCGAACATCTACATTTATGGTAGGTACACAACTGTACTTTCTCTTTCCTTTGCCTTAAAATGCTTTGCATAGATACTTCTATTACTACAACATTTTTTTTTTATTTCTGTCTCTGCTGTCTTAATTATTCCTGTAATTTAATTTCTATTTGATCAATTCTTAGCAGCTTCACCCATGCGCTTTATAACTAAACTACTTTATAACTAAACTGATTCTAAGAAATTGCAAGTTTCAAAACTGAAAAAAAAACTGCAATTACAAAAAAGTTTAAGTTCTAAACTCAACTTCACCCTCCCCTGCAACATGGTATGAGGTGTTGAGTCCCAACCCCCTTGCTACCTATATACACTAAGTCCAACATCATTATGCTTTAGTGAAATGTAGGTACTCCAAGGTTTCACAGTCAATGAATTAGTACATATCTCCCCCAAAATCTGGATTTATAACTTCACTATTCCAAGCCTTCAATTACAGCTCTTGGGATTTCAACAATTGCCTATAACAAGTCTCTCTATATCTAAACTGTTTTCTGTGGCTACTCCTGCACCAGAACCTATCTCAATGTCCATTTCTCTTATTTTATTTTACTGATAACATATTAAAGCTTAGTACCTATGTTGTATACTGCTGCCTTCACTAATTACGTCTCACTTGCAATTTTTCTTATATCTACCTTAAACTCGCACATTTTCAAAATATACCAATCCCCTCTGCTTTTTTTCTGTTACCTTTATCAAAAGTTCTGGTACAGTTCAATCTCAGTGTTTGATCACCAGCATACCTGCAACAGCTTATATTTAATACTTATTGCAGTTTGTCATAATTTATGTATTCAAGTAAACATTTCATGTATTGATTTCATCTCTGTCAGGTACACAGAAAAATTCTAACCTGCATATCTCAGGGTGTATTTAGCTAATAGCTTAATTTATATACATAATAGGTATTATATTATTTTAAGTACATAATAGGTATTATATTTAATTCAAACACATAACTGGTAGTAAACTTTGAATGAAACAGTGGTAACATGCATTTGATTATATTCTTATTGTATGACTGCTTCAGTCATCTGCTTTTAAATTTATGTGACTTTGTAAGAATAATTTCTTTGCTAGAGTTTTTCCTCATAGGGGCTACACTGAAAATGGGTCTCAGCCATCTGGACCTTCCTAGTCAAATAAATAAGCAATACTTCTGACAGCCCTCTGACTGGTAATACATCTCAACTGGAGAGTGTTTTACTACTTCCAAGTGTATTAGCAAAGCCAAATGTGAAACAGGACTTAACAGTTACCTAGTATTACAGAAAGTGTGGTAGTCAGCAGATGGAGTTTTTAAATACTTCTGTCTCTAATCTGTGGATAAATAAAAGTGCATAGCAATTTTTTGTCCTGGGAAAGTCATTTTCGTTTAAGAGGAAACACAATGTACAGAAGCAGTCTAATATCAGTACCTAATAGTGGGAGAAAATGCTTTTTTTTGCTGCTAGAGGAGGTCTTACATTTATGTGCTTTAGACAAGATGTTCACGTTTCAGAAAAGATGAGACACAAGTTTGTGATAGGATGTGTGTCAGTAAAGGCTTCTTGGCAGACGTGCAAGCCCTAATAAAGTTAATCTCTTCCCACAGAAAAATAAACTGTGATTTAAACATAATAACAGCAAATTCCAAAAGACAGTTGCACATTTTAAGTGTATTTGCAGTCTGTTGGCAGGGGGCTGTACCTAGACAATCCTGCTACTTACATACACTAACTCCATGATCACTGTATCTCAGTGTAGGAAGAATATTCCAAGGTACTACAGTCTCAGAGTCAACATATATTACCCCAGTCAAACTTGCAGTTCCAATACTCCGAGATACCACAATCTTAGAGATGGTATAATTTACCCCATTCAAACCTGCAGTTGTAATACTTTAAGATACCACAATCTCAGAGGTAGTATATATATTATTCTGTTCACATTTGCAGTTCTAATACTCCAAAACCCCACACTCTCGGTGGTAACATTCACACTTGCAGTTCTGAGGAACAGTTACAGTCTTTGAATATTTAGCAGGCACTCATCTCTAACAAAGTTATTCCAACTTAACTAATTTATTAAACAGATATAAAGCTTCTGTCTCATACACAGTGCATTTATTTATACAATTTGTTAAGTGGAGAAGAGCACTGATCCCATTGGACTGATTTCAGTCTCAGCTCAGAATGTGAACATACTTCAATTGAAAAAAAAATAATAATCTGTACAATAAAAGAGCATACTAAAAACAAAGATATAGTTAACATACAATAAAAAAAATATTTAAGATGGTAGTCAACAGAAACCACTATGTACAATATTTGCATCGGTTAGAGAAGCAACATGTTAGGAATTAGAGAAGAGATGCTACAGTGAAAATGGTAAGGCAGTATGTGTCAGAGGTTAGGGAAACTAGGTTATTTGAGCTGAAGCTGAGCATTTTCAAACAGCGTGTGTGCAAAATGAGGAGTACTTCGAAAGGTTTTTAAGATTTGAGTGACGATCCCCCTCTCCAGAGCTTGGGTCTACTGGTAGAAAGGGAGTGGTTATAGCTCTGCAGTCTGGTTTTAGATGCTTGCAAAAGAGGCCCTGAGTGGCTTATGAGATCTAAGGTTGTACGACAGAGGCTGTCTAAGTAAGCTAGAGGAAAGAGAAGGGCAGATGTTTTGTTTTAAAAGCTGGGCAGGTCAGGGAGCCAAGGAGTACATTTGCTCATTGCTGAAGTGGCAGCCAGTTGGCTTTAGCTAATGTAAGACAGTGGAGTCATATTTTAAGGAAAGGGTTATGAAGCAGCAGATGGAGTTGGAAATTGCTTGGATGATGGTAGAGTTTCTTTTGGAGGCAGATGCTACAAGGGGTAGGCAGTGCTCAAGTTAGGCTAGAAGAATCCCCTTGCCAGTAGCATTTCTTGTTAGATGGGAGAGGAAAGAGGAGATTTTATTGGCCCAAAAGAGTGGGGAGTTTATCTTTTTCCAGGTGTTTTCAAGATACTGATGGAAGTTAATTGAGGGATCAAGCCAGAATCCTAGGTATCTGAAGTTGCTTACCTGTTCAATGGCATTGTTAAGATGGTTATGATTAAGAAGTGGGTTGGGGTTCTTTTGCCTTTTAGAGGAGGCTCTGAAAAGCCTCATTCTGAGAGAGTTCATATAATTCAGGCCATCTTACTCAACTAGAACTTGATGAGATGCACTGGCATAGTTCTGATTATTCATGGAATTTAATTTTAAACTATGAATTACTTCTTGAAATACTGAAAGCGTAAAGTACTAAAGTTACAAATATCTTTCTGATTAGGCCTTTGCACTTTTTTTATTTGCACTATTTTAATTCAAAATGTCGTACTTGCATGAAGAAGGTCTGCTCAATCAAAGACGTTGGGTCTACTTTGAAATACTGCTTCTCACATTCTCACAAAGACATTGCCTTGACTATCACTATCCTGCCACTAATTATACATGCACAATCGTACAGCTCTATGTTTATGTTGTGGATGTCTACTCCAACACCCCATTTTGAGGCAGTATCGCCTCACACCTGTGGTCTAAATGTACTACTTCTGAAGATGGACCAACTTGTATAACTGGGAAGCACACATTTCCTTTTCTAGATGTTGGTTTGACCTTGCATGTAATACATTTAAAGATTAGGAATTCAAGGACACAGTCTGCACACTGGCAGCTGCAGGAAAGGGAGTACAACACTCCCCCTTCCCCTAGACCAGTACTGTTAAAATGTTTTTTTTTTTTTTTTTTAGTAAATTATATCTGTAGTAGTTAAATGGAGAGCTGGGATAGTGAGGTTGGAAAAGTGTGTAAATGTAAAGTAGTATTCAGAAGTCAAGTAGTTCCAATGTAGTAAACATAAGGGTGGGCATGGGGGTACCAGAAGTGATTTATTGTATCATAGACCACTATATATTCACTGATGGTGATAATGGACCTTCTAGGAGAGTTTGATATGGCTGATCATGTATATCTGACCTACCATAAGTAAAATGTTTTAGAAACCAGCAATACCTGTAGTTGCTATGGAGCTCAGACAGTGGTGCAAACTAAAAGATGTCTGGATCTACTTCAGAAGTCTGAATACTGGAAAGCAGGAAAAACAAATGATCTAAAAACAAAAGCTTGAAAATACAAAAGCTGAAAACATAATAAAAAATATTAAATTGCTCTCCACCTCCCTACACAGCACACTTATTCACTTCATGGTCATACCAACTCTGATTAAGAGCAAACTGTAGTGAGTAAAATGTTGTGGTTGGCATTACTTCAAGGTTCTGTGACCATGAGTGAAGGTACTGCAGTACCAGATGCCTCATTGGCTGTAAATTTGCCAAAGATACTGGTAAGATAAGAGAATTGTAGGTTATTTTCCCACACCAGTTGTGGGGATTCATGTTCCTATATTGATAGTGAAGTGCTGAATTAGCAGGTGTTGCACTCCAAAGGTCCTGTCCTTTGGATGAGATGTTAGTGGCAGATTAGTTGGATATTAACGATCCAATGTCATTTATCCATGTGCCCCCACAAAACAAAAAGGTCCTCACATATTTCAGAGCAGAAAAAAAAGATCTATTTTCTTTGCTGCAAACTGCTTGCTACACCTTATACCACACAGGAAGTGCTGAATTACTTCACCTTTGATCGCAAATGCATTTATGTCTGAATGCTGGTAGTGCACTAATGACTGGTCACTATCCTAGCTATGCCACTGGAACTGCCCTTTCTGTAATCCTGTCATCTGATGCTAACTCCGCTCATCTCCTAAATAATCTTCCTACTCAGCAAGAGCTATACTGAAGTCTCCCACAAACTACCACTGGCAGGTCTCTCCACCTTTTTCAATAAAACACATTATACACCTTTGTAATAACTGATCATGCAAAATATCTAGCAGTGTAAAATCCATAGGGCCCCAAAGGTCTATAAACTAACCCCACTGCCCCTCAAGCCTACTCCAGTGCACAAAGATATATCTACTGTTTCTGCTTGGGTAGGAAAGTGGGCAGCAACTAGCATTTCTGCTACACAGCACTTGGCTCTCCAGTTCAGTTCTCAGATAACATGCCTTCTGTCCTGAGTCTGGATATCCTCCCTGCATCTGTGAAGGATTCCTCCAGGTGCTTTTGTTTTTTCCTACATCCCAAGGACATGCTGTAAATGAAATGGTGGTACTGTAAATTGTCCAAAGGTGTGCATGTGAGATGAGTGTGTGTATACTTATGGACTGGATCCACAATGAGGATATGTTTTGGTGCCATGAGCCATCTGAGAGTCAGGATAAGCTCCTGCTCTCCCCATGACCCTTCGCTGGATTAATGGAGTAACTGAAGAATGAAAGAATGAAATAATGAATGTTTCTTTTTGCAAAATCCATGTAGAAAAGGTACAGAGGTGCTCCAAATAATTTGTGTATTCTGAGCTGCCTTTTACAAACAACTTCTCATGATACAGTACCAATAAGATAATCTGCACATATGCTGGCATATGGGCATCAAAAAGCCTCTGTTTAGCAGTAATGAGGCAGTCTTTTTCTATGCATTCCAGTTGTGAAAGAATATGTTTTTGATTGTAAGTATTAACAATTTATGAAGATCTAAGGTATAGTGATGAAAAAGGAAAACAGTCCTGTTCAGCCATAATGGACTATACTGGTTTGACTGCTTTTTTCTGAGAATGTCCCCCACTCATTCATAGAAAAAGCAACACAAAGACTGCAGAACACTTGAAGACCAGTTTGTGGTATTCATCTGCACTGGTGAGACCATGGTCCAAAAGTACAATGCAGTTAATGATATCATTGTGTGCCAAAGGCAGGCACACTATATCCCTAGCAATGGGGATACAAGTTTCCTGAAAAGAACCTAAAGGTCAGTGAGGGCACTACTTATTCACATGAAAAAAAAAATTTTGGAAAAATGTATTTTGATCATTACGCCATTTTTCTGATAATGACATCCCAAGTTTTCCTCACACATTCCAGCAACTATTTCCCCTTAATAAGGATCAAGTCCCATCTGGCAATGATATCCTTGGTGCGATGATGGGAGGTATTGCCAGTTATGCCTGGAGCAGTAGGGCAGTGGATGTATAACATATGCCAGCATAGCTAGCTGGAGTTTATCAAACTGATTTTTACAGGTGCTTGTGTAGAAAATGTATTTCTAAAGATGCTTGTGTTGAAAATGTACTAACAGTGGGTCCTGCTGGACAGAAAATAAATGCACCTGTATGTCAGACTGTATTGTAACTGTTGAAATTAATTGCCTAGCTCTATTAAGTAAACTGGGGGGCAGTAAGGGTGGAAGTTTTTGAAATTGTTTTACAGCTTCCAAATGCTGTAACATATCTTAGCAAAGCTTTATGTGTATGTATTATGACACATATGTGCTAGATTCTGGTTCAGTTTCTAATAAAGTGGGTGGTGTGGGAACCAGAGTCAGATGACCAGATGTATGTGATATCATTCTGTAATCTAGCACTGAAATGATGTTTTAATACTAGGTGAGACAGAAGTCTCAGTGCAGTCTCTTTCTGAAACCTGGCAAAGAAGGAGCCCTCATCTGCATCATCTTGCCTTGCTCTATTAAGTAAATTAGGGGACAGTAATTCTTTGATTAGTCAGGAAAATATAGTGAGAAAAGTATTGTTTTTCTATATCTGTGTGAACCTTTCTGTCTGTGTTATTTTTAATATTTCCTGTGATTAAAGCTCTGGTGTTTATTGTAGTTTAGTATTTTTATGTTCTTTTATTATTAAATATATTTAAACATTTCATTGTGACTGGTCTTTTAGAGAATATTTTAACCTTTGAGAGTACTTATATTTATTTGTTGAAACTGTGGACAAAGAACCTAAATGTCAGTGAGGGCACTACTTACTCACATGAAAAAAAATTGTGGCAAAAATGTATTTTGATCATTATGCCATTTTTCTGATAATGGCATCCCCAGTTTTCCTCACACATTCCAACAACTCTTTCCTCTTAATAATTATCAAGTCCCATCTGAAAATGATATCCTTGGTGTGATGATGTGAGGTATTGCCAGTTATGTCTGGAGCAGTAGGGCAGTGGATGTATAACATATGCTAGCATAGCTATCTGGAGTTTATCAAACTGATTTGTACAGGTGTTGGTGTAGAAAATGTATTTCTAAAGCTGCTTGTGTTGAAAATTTACCAACAGTGGATCCTGCTGGACAGAAAAGAAATGCACCTGTATGTCATACTGTATTGTAACTGTTGAAATTAATATATTATAACAGAGGATACTGGAAGAGAAAATGTTAATCTCAGTCCAGCTAACTTTGAAAAATAGTCTGAAATTAAATTACCTGGTTTAGGCCATAAAGATTGTATCTTACAGTTCTGATTGCAGCCAGAAACAAAATGTCTATGAAAACCAGGACAAGAATTCCTACTGTATTGTCTTTAGGCATGAACTAATTGCTACCCTGGAAGGGTGGAAGTTTTTGAAATTGTTTTACAGCTTTCAAATGCTGTAACATATCTTAGCAAAGCTCTATGTGTATGTATTATGACACATATCTGCTAGATTCTGGTTCATTTTCTAATAAATTGGGTGGTGTGGGAACCAGAGTCAGATGACCAGATGTATGTGATGTCATTCTATAATCCAGCACTGAAAGGATGTTTTTATACTAGATGAGACAGAAGTCTCAGGGCAGTATGTTTCTGAAACCTGGCAAAGAAGGAGCACTCACCCATGTCATCTTGCCTTGCTCTATTAAGTGAACTAGGGGACAGTAATTCTTTGTTTAGTCAGGGAAATATAGTGAGATTAGGCAAGTATTGTCTTTCTGTATTTGTGTGAACCTTTCCATCTGTGTTATTTTTAATATTTCCTGTAACTGAAGCTCTGGTGTTTATTGTAAATTTATATTTAGTATTTTGATGTTCTTTTATTATTGATTATTAAATATATTTAAACATTTCATTGTGACTGGTCTTTTAGAGAATATTTTAACCTTTGAGAGTACTTATATTTATTTATTGACACTGTGGGCACTTCTGAAAGCCTTGTTGGATTGGTCAAATATTACCATTTGTATTAGTATTACTTTTAGTATAATTGGGTACCCTTGTAAGAGCCTTAGAGTAGCTGGCTTAGTAGTTTTCTGGTAGCAGTATCTACCTTATAGTCTGAGCAGAAGGGACATAGCTGGTAAATCTGTGCCAACCTTTCCCAGGTGTGTGTGTGTGTGTGTGTGTGTGTGTGTGTGTGTGTGTGTGTGTGTGTGTGTGTGTGTGTGTTTATGTGTGTGTATGAAAATCAAATCTCAAAGAGTATGTATGTCAGCTACTTGGAACAGGGACACAGAGCACTGGTTTCACAGAGAGAGTAGTGGAGGACTTAGCTTGGAACACTCAGCTGAGGACTCAACTCTACAGCTGTGTCAGTGGGGGGGGGTCTAATTTGGGGTCTGGTGAGAGAGGGAAACCCAGCCCTAGGATGAGAGTGTGTTCCCTGTGTGCTCTTAAGAGAAATTGTGCTTGTTGCAGGGAGTTGCATCTGGAAATACTATGTGTATCCATTTTTGTTCCAAGTGAACATCCCTCCATGGTGAGGATTGAGACTCTTTCATCACTGTCCCAGAAGAGGGACATCACATAATGAGCAGTGGTGTGGATATTAATTAAGCTTCTGTAGCCTGTAGGCAGTTGTCACTGAAGGTGTGTGTGGTCTCAGTAGCCACAAAGTAAATATAAGAGTTTCATTTTCACAACAGTTTTTTTTTGTTAGTTTAGTTTAGTCATGGAAAGCAAGCAAAGATGTCAGCAGAGGATTATGGCAAGCTGACAAAGAACTGGTTGGCCAAGGTGTGCAAAGCCAAAGGACTGGTGTATGCAAACTTGACTAAAGAGGAAATGATTTTAGCCTTAGTTGCAGCTGTAACCCAGACCAGCAACCAGGAGGATAACCAGTCTGGTGATGGGGATGTGCAGTCCTCAGAAACCGGGCAGTTCATCTTTTCCTCAGAGGACATAAAAATCCATCTGGAGTTAAAGACACTTCTGGAGGCCAAGCATTTGGAATTAGAATCAGCAGAGAGACTTTGGTGTTTGGAGGCTGAAGAAAATGAGAAGCAGCATCAACATGAGGGGGAGATGCTGACTCTTCTTCAGGGTCATGGAGGTAATGGGAAGGGAATAACTGAACCCCAAAAGCAATAAAGTTCAGTAAATGTCTTTCACAGTTTACAGAGGGTGATAATTTTGATAGTTTCATTCATATATTTGAAAACGTATGTAACAGTATAATGTTAGCCAAGAGCTCTGGTTATGGTTCCTGACCGCCTTACTCCATGGCAAAACTGTAACTGCTGTTTCTAAATTGTCTGATACTGATTGTTTAAAGTATTATAAAGTTAAACAATGTTTATTGGAATGTTTAAATTTAACACCTGAATCTTCCAGAAAAAAAGTTTTGTGAGCACAGGCACAAGGCAGATGAAAGTGTCTGTGATTATATTGCTGAGTTAAGCACTTATTTTCATAGATGGGTGAGTGGGTGTTAGGTTACCACTTTTGAAAGGCGGGTAGACCTTTTGGTGAGGGAACAAGCTCTTAGCACTTTGCCTGAGGACATGAGAGTCTGGTTGGCAGACCGAGAGTGTAACTCCGCAGATGAGCTGGGGAAAAAAGGGGATCTTGACTTAGCAAGCAGAGCATCACTGCACAAGAAGGGAGACCCAGTGCTGCAAATGGATATAAGGGAACCCTTGATGGGCAGCCTAAACCACTCCAACAGAGTCCACCAGTAACAGGAGAAGCACTAGTTCAGGTAAATGGCCAGGATCAAGGGTTAGATGTTTTAAATGTAACCAGTGGGCCATGTAGCATACAGATGTCCATAGAAGCAAGGTGGGGAAAAAGATGGGAGAGCCAGCAAGTGGAAATAACAGTATGCCAGTAATAAGTTGTCTGGAAACCCACAGGGGTACCAGACTATCACCGGAGTCTATATCCTATCTTAGTGGATGGAAAACAGGCCACTGCTAAGAGACACAGCCTCTGACATAACCATTGTGAAGCCTGCAGTGGTTAAAGAGGAGTAGTACTTGCTTAGGCAGTCCACTCCAGTCAGAGCTTTAGGATGAACCCCATTCCAAATGCCTTTGGCCAGGGTTCACATTGACTGGGAGGATGGAAAAGGAAGCATGCAAGTAGGTGTATTTGAGGATATCCATGCAGATGTCCTGATAGGGAATTATTTTGATAATGCAGTACCTTGTGCGCATGCAGTTACACACAGTCAGGTTTGGAGACAGGCATGTGAAGCTGGTAGCCTGGGAGTGACCTGGACCGACCCCACACCTGAAGCCAGGGCTGGTGAGGTGGCTATTTCAGGGTGGGAGCTACAGTGTAACAGTGAGCCTGAAGGTGAGATACAGGTGTTGGTAGATACTGTCCCTTGGACAAAGTGACTGCAAGGGCAGAGATGAGTGGTAGTACCCAGGCTGACAGTACGGTGCCACTGCTAGAGAATACCAGACTTAATGTGGAAGGGGAGCTAGGAATGGTCACAAAGGTAGAGTTGAGACAAGCTCAGCTCTCAGACACTGCACTATGAAGCTTGAGGGAGGTAGCTAGGGTGGCACCTGATCCTCAAGGAAAAGGGTAGTCTGTATACTGGAACAAAGGGTTACTGTATAGAGAGTGGACTCCTGAGGGAGGGCTAGAGGGTGAGGTAATACAGTAGTTGGTAGTGCCTAGAGCCTACTGTCTGGCACTTGTAGCCATAGCACATGAAATTCTTTTTGCAGGTCATATGGACATAAAGTATACCAAGAGACATATTATGCAGAACTTTTATTGGCCTGGGATTGCAAGTGATGCAACAGGGTACTGTAGGACCTGTGAGCAGTGCCATAAAGTAGGCATGGCAGGAGACAAGGTCAAAGCTCCTTTGATGCCTTTGCCTGTGATCGAGGAGCCATTTCAGAGGGTACCTATGGATATTGTGGGGCCTCTGAGTACTCCAAGTTCCACAGAGAAGACGTATATCCTGATGGTCCATAGATTATGATACTATATACCCTGAGGTGGTGGCTCTGCCCTCCATTGAGGCAGAAAAGGTAGCAAATGCTTTGTTAGAGATTTTCAGCAGGGTAGGTTTCTTGAGAGAAATACTGACTAACAGAGGTGCCAATTTCATGTCAGACCTGCTGACTTGTCAGTAGGAGCACTGTGGTGTGAAGCACCTAAAGACCAGCCCTACCACCCTCAGACTAATGGTCTTGTGGAGAGGTTAAACTCAACACTAAAGACCATGCTATGGGAATTTACAGACCAGTTTAAGAGAGAGTGGGAGAAATATTTTCCCCATCTGCTGTTTGCATAAAGAGAGGTACCCATAAATCCACAGGGAGAGGTACCCATAAATCCACAGGTTTTTCACCCTTTGAGTTGCTCTATGGGCATAGGGTGAGGGGAACCTTAGATCTGACTTGTGATGAGTGGGAGGGTGAGTGTGAATCCCAGAAGGAGTCTGTTGTGGCATATGTCTTAAACCTCAGGAAAAGGTTTAGTGATCTCATGGGCTTGGCTCAGGAGAACCTGGTAGGAGCCCAACAGCAGAAAAAGGTCTGGTATAACAGGAATGCTTGAGTCCAAGAGTATGCTGTGAGACAGTATGTTATGATTCTCATTCCTGTCAGACATAATAAGCTGCAGGCAGCTTGAGAGGGAACCTTTGAAGTGGTAAGTAAGGAAGGTCAGTGATGTTAACTACATGGAAAACCTGCTAAGCAGGAGGCAGGGGCACAAATTGTACCATGTTAACATGACAAAGCCTTGCCACGAGAGAGAGGCCCTGGTGTTGAGTATTTGCAGTGGATAGCAGGAGGAGTCTGAGGGGCATCTGGTGACTGATCTCAGTGATGCTCAGACTGAAACCTCAGTGGAAGGGGTAGCAATGTCCCAGTGGCTATCCCCTACCCAGGTTCTAGAAATCTGAGCAGTGTTATAGGAGCTTGGGGATATGTTCACTGGGAAACCTGGGTGCACCTACCTGGTGCAACATCATGTGGATACAAGGCTCTAAAGGCCTATCAAGCAGGACCCTTACAAGGTGTCTGAATGAGTTAGAGTTCAAGGGAGAGGATACAGGAAATGTTGGAACTGTGGGTAATCCAGGAGTTCAGCAGTTTATGGGCCTCCCCAGTGTACCAAAGAAAGATGGCAGCCCCAGGTTCTATGTGGACTACAGAATACTAAATAGTCACACAGAGTTAGATGTTTACCCCATGCCTAGACAGATAAAGCCTTAGAGCAGCTGGGTGGAGCTACATATCTGACCACTATTGAACTGACCAAGGGCTACTGACAGGTCCCCTTGACTCCCACCACTAGAGAGACATCAGCCTTTGTGACTCCTTTCAGATTATACAAGTTCAAGAAGATGGCCTTTGGGATGAAAAATGCCCCAGCAACCTTTTGGAGGCTGGTAGGTTGTACCTAGGAGGAGTGGGAGATTATGCCCTTGCTTACCTGAATGATATTGCCATCTTCAGCCATTCCTGGCATGAGCACCTTCAGTATGTCAGGGAGGTACTGGGCAGACTACAAAGGGCAGGGTTGACCATTAAACCCAGTAAGTGTCAGGTGGGTATGGCAGAGGTCTCCTACCTGGGGCATAGACTGGGGAGTAGTAAGATCAGGCCAGAACCTGCTAAAGTGGAAGCTATTCAGGCGAGGCTTGCCCCTGTTACCAAAAAGCAGGTGAGGTAATTCTTGGGACAGCGGGGTACTATAGAAAGTTTGTTCCCAATTATAGTACAAAACCACTCCCCTTACAGACCTGATGAGGAAAAACGGGCCAGATAAGGTAGTGTGGATCCCAGCTTGTGAGCAGGAACTCCAAAAGCTTAAAGGGGGGTTTGGGAGGACCCCCCTGTGCACCAGTCCAGATTACAGCAAAGAATTTGTTGTGCAAGTGGATGCTTCAAACTGTGGGGAGGGGCTGTACTCAGCCAGGTTTCCTCAGTGGGAGAAGAGCACCCAGTTGCATATCTCAGCCATAGACTCCACCCTATGGAAGAATGTTATATAGCAGTAGAAAAATAATGTGTAACCATAGCATAGGCACTGCAGAAACTGTAATCATATCTGTATGGAGGGAAATTCACTGTAGTTACAGACCACAATCCCTTAAGATGGCTACATTGAGCCAGCCAGCAAAATGCCAAGTTAAGGTGGAGCCCAGGGTTGCAAACATATGACATGACAGTGCAGTACTGTAGTGGGGTCAGCAATGCCAATGCAGATGGGTTCTCAAGACAAGGTATGGGTTAACGTATTCTCAGACAGGCTTATTCCTTTCAAGCCATGGTTCTCAGGGGTCACTTGAAAAGCTAGCTAGAGTCCTCAAAGGGCAGAGAGATGTGATGATGTGAGCTATTACCAGCCATGCCAGGAGAAGAAAGGCAGTGTATGTGTAATATATGCCATCATAACTAGCCTGAGTTTTGTAAAGAGTTATATGCCATGTTTATATCAAGCTAATTTGTGCAGGTGCTTGTGTTGAAAATGTATTTGTAAAGCTGCTTATGTTAAAAATGCACCAACAGTGGGTCCTGTTGGACAGAAGAGAAATACACCTGTATGTCAGACTGTATTGTAACTGTTGAAATTAATATATTGAAAAGAGGATACTGGAAGAGAAGAGGTTAATCTCGGTTCAGCTATCTTTGAAATATATTCTGAAATTAAATTACCTTGTTTAGGCCAAAATGATTATATCTTACAGTTCCGATTGGTGCCTTGCTGAACCTATGAACCAGAGGTAAAATGTCTCTGAAAACCAGGACTTGGAATCCTACTGTATTGTCCTTAGGGGTGAAGTAATTGCTACCCTGGAAGGATGGACCTTTTTGAAATTGTTTCACAGCTACCAGATGCTTACGACAAATATGTGCTAGATTCTGGTTCAGTTTCTAGTAAAGGGGGTACTGTGGGAACCAGAGTCAGATGACCAGATGTATGTGATGTCATTCTGTAATCCAGCACTGACATCATGTTTTACTACCAGATGAGACAGAAGTCTCAAGGCAGTCTGTTTGTGAAACCTGGCAAAGAAGGAGCACTCACCACGTCATCTTGTTTTGCTCTAGTAATTGAACTAGGGAACATAAATTCTTTAATCAGTCAGGGAAACATAGTGAGATTAGTTAAGTATTGTTTTTCTGTAAATGTGTGAAACTTTCCATCTGTGTTATTTTTAATATTTCCTGTGATTAAAGCTCTGGTGTTCATTGTAAATAGATATTTAGTATTTTCATGTTATTTTATTATATATTATTAAATACATTTAAATGTTTCTTTGTGGCTGGTCTTTTAGAGAATATTTTAACCTTTGAGAGTACTTATATTTATTTGGAGACACTGTGGGGACTTCTGAAAACATTGTTGCATTGGTCAAACACTATCATTTGTATTAGTATTAGTTTTACTCAGTAAAATTGAGTACCTTTGTAAGAGCCTTAGAGTTTCTGGTTTTGGAGTGTTCTGGTGGCAGTATCTACCTTATAGTCTGGGTAGAGGGGCCATAGCTGGTAAATCTGTGTCAGCCTTTCCCAGGTGTGTGTGTGTGAAACTCAAATCTCAAAGACTGTGTGTATCAGCTACTTGGATCAGGGACACAGAACACTAGTTTCACAGAGAGGGTGGTAAAGGACTTGGCTTGGAACACTCAGCTTAGGACTCAACTCTACTGCTGTGTAAATGGGGAGTATTATTTGAGGCCTGGTAAGAGAGAGGAAAACACAGCCTCAGGAAGAAGTGTGTTCCCTGTGTGCTCTTAAGGGAAATTGTGTGTATCCATTTTTTCCAAGTGAACATCCCTCACTGGTTTCTTTGGTGAGAATTGAGACTCCTTGATCAGTAGCCCAGTGGAAGGATGCCACACTTAGCATGTCCAAACTTCAGTCTTAAGGCCTTTAAGGGGGTTTATAAAAATAGCACACTTTGCAAACACACCCAGTCAAATTAAATATCAGCCCTGTAGATTTACCAGTGTTAATACCAAGCCTCAACATTTAACAAAAACTGGAAATATCCCATAGCAATATGGGACTAAAAGCTTGAAAGAAGACAGGACATTTAAGTCATCCATCTAACCAAAGAAACAAGTAAACATAATACCAGGTGTGTGACAAATGTCAGGACAGAAATCCTGCTGCCATTTAAGTATTGTAATAAGGGATCAATCTACGACACAATCAGAAGTTGTTTCAGTCCCTGCCATGCACAAGAAAAGGGTCTGACCTCCAGCTATTTAGAATAACTCTAACACTATAGTCATCAAACATAGTAGACATAAGGGGATTTATAAGCTGATCTGGAAAATGGTGGAAATGCATTATTGGCCATAATAAACTGGTGTGAACTACACTGAAAGCCTGTTACAGTTCTGATGATGCCACCATCTTATCAGTAGTAACAGAAGATGACAAACTGCTGGGAAATCAGTGAATGCTACAACTATTGCTTTCTGGGATACTACAGTATTGTTCTCTACTCAGTGCATGCCCCCAGAACCTTGCTGCATCTCTAAATGACAACTTTCACTAAAAGCCTATAGTCTATGTTGAGGAACACTAGATTCCTCCAGTTGTCCAAAACATCCATATACCCTTCTTATATACAAACTTAACAACCCATTTTATCAATTGTGGGGTGTATCCCCTTCTTACAACACCCAGCCTGTTCATCACCTTCACAGACTCTACACCATTATTTGGGAACCCTACCTGCATATTTTGTACATCAGCCCATCAAGACCCAAGGCATTAATGTTTGGGGCCAATTTCAACAGGCTGTCCTGGGACTGGAGCATGTACACCTGACAATATCCCAGTAAGTCCCACTTCCACTAACTTTACCCATTCAGAAATTCTTTTACTTCAGCACTTCCCCATCTGCAGAAAACAACATACAAACCCAAGCTCTGGCTTTATTTCCAGTGGAATAAACTGAGAGTGCTTCCCAAAAGAAATGGGTGAACAGAACCTCATCCCAAGAGAATGATAAGATGTGATTCTGCAAACAAAGCAAATGAAAACTAAGAAGTTTAAATTTCAGCAACCCCTTATCTCCATTTCATGACTTGGCACTATTGACTTTGATTGTGCTTACAGTGTATGAGTCATGGCGGGTTGTTTACTGCTTTCCCATCTTCTTCTCAACTCAAGCTTCCCCATGGAAGCCCATTTTCTGATATAATATTCTGGTTGACTGTGTGAATTTCAACAGTCTGTCCATGTAGGCAACACCTTACATGGACAATCCTACGTGAGAAAAAAACAATGAAATGGTTAGCAGTTTCTATGTTCCAACTTTTGCATATCCCCTGAGATCTTCTTTATTTCTAAGCAAATATTGCTGTTAGACGAACTTGGTCTTCAACTGTAACAGCACATCTTTCCAAGGGGGTGGGAGAGTCAGGTAACAGACCAGCAGCCTGTTGTGATAAAGTAAGTACACTGTCTGCTGTTGCTAATCAGCCAATCCAACAGCACATTACAAATCTACACAATCAGATTTCATTCTGTGGCCACAACAAACCAAACTGCAAGGTGAATTGAAATATCCAGTTCCCCACATTAGTAACAGTTACAGGGCTGTCAAGAATAGGAAAATGCTCCTACAAATGAACCACAAAAGAAAACATTTTTAATGATGAAGCCTTGTGCTTTCCTTGCTATAGTATACAGCTCCAAGTTATGCAGTACTTTATTGGCTCCCAATGGTACAACACAAAATATATTCATTTATGCAGCATATTTTCTATTACTAGTGACACCATATAGTGTGCATTTACCCAGTACTTTATCTACTCCTAGTAGTGCCACGCAGTGCCCATTTAGACAGTGCTTTATCTAGTCTCGCTAGTACCACATAGTGCCATTTTATTAGTTTAATGTGCCTCTCTGAGCCACAGAATCATTCCTAACCTATACTGTAATGTAACATACCTCAGATTTAATCACAGAGTAACTATCAAAGTCCATCCTTAAAACCTTCTTTCACATTGTAGTGTTCTGCTAAGAACCTGTCCAGATCTGTAGTTTCACCTTTAGTGGTAGAGTTAGTCAAAGTTCTATCTGATTCAGTAAGTCCAGCAGCTTCAGACAAATACCCACAAAATACCAAGACATTGTACACTTGTGTATTGAGGGTACACCACAGCATGGTGTTGTAACACATGATACGCAGGAATGAGGACTTCTATTCCTTCAGCCAGCCATTGATCATTTGTGATGGATCTGGTTCACAACTGCATGTAAAGGTTTTCAGACATTCTTCACACTGGAGGGAATCCACTGGAGCTGGAATCTGTCTCAGGTCTCTTCAACTACTCTGCTTTCTTCCAGCAAAGTTGTCCATTTATAATGGAGACATCTATCATACACCCCACAGAGGCAACAGGTTGTGAAAATTGACTGGTACTGACGGCACTCAACTCCTCCACATCATACCTTCTGCCTGCAGAAAAGAAAAAAAGGTACTTTTAGTCCTTATGTATACTACATAATATACTCCTTCATCAGACAAATAATCATGAAACATGCATTTTATCCCAGCTTTTGGTTTGTTGTACTGTATTTTTAATCTTACTCACCGTACTTCTGATTTCTTTTTTTTTTAATTATTTCTTTTCTTTTCTTATAGGTTCATAGGTTGGTACTAGGCTACCAGCCCTAGGGCCTATACAAGCCTAGCCATAACAATTCCCTGGCTATTTCTTGCCACACTATTTACTTCTCTGGACCCCTGTCTAGCAGGGCAACTGACGTGATCCCTGGGGTGAATTTCCTTTCTCCCATCCAATCGTCAAGGTTCCTTTTGAACAGGGCCAAGGAGGCACTCTGCTTGACATGTATGGGCAGTCTATTCCAGAGTATGGGGGGTCTCTGTGTCAGGAACCTATCCCTCCAGCATGTTTTGTTCATTGTGATGACAAGGCTTAGATCCCTGGAGCGTGTGGCTCTGAGGGATTGGGATTTATTTAAGTGTAGCATGTCCAACAGTTCTGGGTTTGACATGGCCTTGTATGTTAAGCAGAGATCGTCTCTGAGTAGACGATATACGACAGAGTATAGCTGGAGTTTTTTAAGGTGGTCAACATAGGGCATCTGCTTTAGGCCTCTGATTCTTTTAGTGAGGTATTTCTGCTGCCTTTCCAGTTGTTGCAGATGTCTTGAGAGGTACATACCAAATGGGGCGTTGTATTCTATAATAGGTCTAATGAGGGGTGAGTAGAGTGGGACAATGACCTCCTTTTTTCTGGATGAAAAGCCCTTAGTGATAAGGTGTGGCACATAGAAGGATTTCCTGACTGTTGTGGTGATGTGGTTATTGAAGGTGAGACCACTGTCCACCTGTGTCCCTAAGTCTCTTATCACACTTTCAGTGTTTAGTATACTGCCACCTATGTGGTAATTCATGGGTACATGTTTTTTCCCAAAGGGGATAACTATACATTTCTTGGCATTGAGCTTGAGCCCATGGCTCTGGCACCAAGCATCTGTTTCTGTAAGACCCTTTTGTAGAGTATCCACATAATTCGGGGATTCAATAATGGCTCCCAGTTTGCAGTCATCTGCAAACTTTGTTTGTCCCTTAGTGTTGGCCTGTACTTCATAGAAGTAGATGACAAACAAGAGTGGTCCCAGGACTGAACCCTGAGGTACTCCACTTGTCACCTGTCTGGAGGTGGATTTGGAGTCAGCTACTTTTACAGTGTGGGTTCTGTTAGTAAGCCAGTTGGCAACCCATCGAGTGACAAAGGGATTAATGCCCAGCTTAGTACGTTTATCTATGATTCCATAGTGGGGGATGGTGTCAAAGGCCTTGGTGAGGTCCAGATAGGCTATGTGGACTGCCTTACCCTCATTTGCGACTCTGGAGACTGATTCAAAGAAGTCAATCAGGTTCTGGACACAAGATTGGCCCTTCACGAACCCAAACTGGGTGGGGTCCAGTGTTTGAAGGTTGCCAATATCTTTGTTTTTAAGTTCCATGATAATACATTCCATGGCCTTGCAGATCAGGCTCGTCTGACTGATGGGGCGGTAGTTCTTGGGATCCAAGATGGATCCCGCCTTGTGGAGTGGTATAACTGCAGCTGTGCATCACTCAGTGGGCACGAAGCCTGAGGTGTGAGTATGATTAAACATGACACTTAGGTGAGGTGCCAGTTCATTTTGTAGTTCATGCAGTACACAGCCTGCGATGTCATCTGGTTCCATGGATGCTGTATTCTTAGCTTTGGAGAGTGCGTTTTTTAACTGTGTTGCTGTTATTATCAGAATTTGGCAATCTTTCGGTATTGAGATGGGATGTTTAGGGGGTGGGAGGGGGGTGAAGTTGGCACTGAATCGATCTGCCAGGATATTGGCAATATCCTTGGGATCAGTATATTTAATGCCATTCTGTTGTAGCTCAGAGCAGATCTGAGCATTGCCATTTAAATTCTTGACATTGTTATAGAATGCCTTGTGGTTATCTTTGGAATATTTGGCAATTTTATTTTTGTAACTAGATTTGGAGGATTTTATGAGGGATCTCAGCTTCTTACTGAGCTTGGTAAGGGAATTTTTTGCATCGTGGGATTTCCTCTTTTCTGCAGCAGTTTCTTCCTTTTGTTGTAAAGTATGTTTATGGCAGGGGACCACCAGATTGGCTTCCTTTTTTTGGAGGAGAGCATCTTGGTTCTATTTGGGATGGCACAATTCATGCATTAGTGGATGTACTCATACAGTGCCTTAGTGTAGGACTCAGCAGTCAAATTTTCAGTTCCCGTCTGCATGGTTGTCATGAAGTTTGTCACTTCTGACTTGAGTGGCATGAAGTTGGCTTTGGAGAAGTTTTTTATGGAGGTTTCCTTACTGGGGAGTGGGGGTGGGATGTGGATGTTTAGGGTGATTAGCTTATGGTCTGACCTGACCAACAAGGGGGTGACCATAGGTGTGGAACATCGATTTCCCATGTTGGTAATTACCAGGTCTAGGATATTGGAGCCCGTGGTGGGACTATGGATTAGTTGATCCAGGGCATTGGAATTTATGAATTCCAAGAACCGTTGGGCAAAGGTGTTGGTACACGAGTAGTTTTCCCAGTTAATGGCAGGGTAGTTGAAATCACCCAGTATTAGGGTGTTTGGTTGTATCGTTCTTTCTTTCACCCCAATTAACTATATCTGCATCTGTTTTGTAAGTTACTAAACATTTTAAACAAATATTCCTCTCTCTCTCTTTATATATATATATATATATATATATATATATATATATATATATATATATAAAATCACCATCTCAGACTGTTCATTAATCTCATTAGTCATTATCCAGTATTGTACACATATGCTGTCTATATTTTTTCTTTCACATAATAATAGACACATCTGCTTTCTTTTTTTTTTCCAAAAACATTTTTATTTTGTTTTCATTATAAACATATGCAAATGTAGATATAACAAATACAATAAAATAATAACAAAACTGTTTATAATATTTACATTCATTCATGATAAACAATCATTTTATCCATGAGAAGTTATCAGTATTTATTCAAAAGGTTTTCCAATTTTTGCCATGCTATTTTTTATGAGTAATGTTATAAGTTCTATAACAAATGGTTTGCAGTTATTTTTTACAAGCAACTTTTGCTAAATTAATAAATTCTTTAAACATCAAATCTTGTTTACTTTTCCAGTTTAAAATAGTTTTCTGGCAATTGCAAAAATTGACCAGAGTAACTGAATCTGAGATTTAGGTATTACATTAGGTACAGGAACATTGAATAGGATTAGTGAGTTAGAAATATGGCAGTTATCAGACCATAAAGCCTTTCCAAAACATCTGAAGTCTTTCCAGTATTGAACAACATTTCTGCATTCAATGAACATGTGAACCCAGTTGGCCTCTAGTAATTCATCACATTTCCAACATTTACTTTCACTGTTTTTGAATATAAGATTTATTTTATGTGGAGTATAGAAACTCCTATTCATAAATTTCCATGTATACAATCTCCAATATAATGAAGAAGAGGTACCATACGTAGATTTCAATAACAATTTTTTGGATTCATCAGATATTTGTTGTCCATTAAACTTTACGTAGTAATTCCAAAAATCTGAGTCAAACTTTAGAGTGTCTTCTCTTAGTATCTTATAGATAGCTGAGATACTTCAATTTTGATCATCTGTCTTTTCAAGACACCTAATAAAACTCTGGATCAAGCTAGGTATAGATTCAGTCTCTAGGTTGATTAATACTCTCATTTTGTTTTCTATAAACTGCCGTAATGAGTGTATAAACAACCAACTGTTTTGACTATTATCAAAACTACATAGAAGAGAGTTTACTGGTTTAGTACTCTTATTTTCAATAAACTGATGCCAGACTATCAAGTTATTTTCCTTTAATTTTTGCATCGCATTGATGTTGAAAGAATCTAAGCAATCAGGGGAGTATGCTATAGGGAATATAAGAAATAGGAATTCTTTAATGTTGTAATTACAATCAATTGTATTTTTAAAGTTATTAAATATTTGATTAATGCCATAAGAAAAATGATCAAACTTCTTATTAAATAAACAAAATTCACATAAAACCCAATGGACTCTACTTATTCCATATCGTTCCTTAAATTGATTTTCTATAGTTCTGATATCAGTTATACAAATCTCATGTATTATTTTACAGCCAGATATATAGGTAGGTGAGATCCAATCTTATATTACATTAATTATAACTGATTTGGAATAAAGATCTAAGCTAGAGAATGCTACCCCATTACTGTTCCAAGCTCTAATGTGCCATTTATATGCAATCCCAGGTTTTAAGGGGAACTATAAAAATTTAAGTAGCATGGAATCTAATTTTTTTAATAAGTTTTTGGGAGGGGATAGTATCAATGACTGTATATAAAACAAAATTTTAGGTAAAATTATCATTTTAATTAAAGAGAGAATATCCTCCATTGTGAAGAACATTTTATTCCATCTTTTGATTAGTTCACTAATGGTGGTTATTAAATTATTGTAGTTTAGTTTAACAGACTCTTTCCATGTACTCCTTATACTGACACCCAAATATTCTAATCCATCATTCTCCCAATTAAAGAGGCTAGTCTCTCTTAGGTTTTTGTTGATCTTTTTTTTAATTAGTAATGTTTTGGATTTATTGTGATTAAATTTAAGCCCTGAAATTCTTTCAAACTTGCTTAAGGTATTTATAACATCATGCAAAGAACCATCAATATCACCCAACATTAACAACATATCATCAGCAAATCCTTATTAACTTGAAAGCCTTTTATATTTTGCTTCTTTCTGATATATGTAGCAAAAGGTTCCATTGAAAGAGCAAACAATGATGGTGACAAAGGACAACCTTGTCTAGTTCCCTTAAGGATTTCTAGTGGTGAGGATAGGCATGATCCAATTTTCACATAAGCTTGTGCCCCACTATAAATTTTCATTAATACGTTGACAAAATCTGAGGAGAATTCAAAAGCATTTTCTATGTGTATGCTGATAACAGTTATTTTTTTATTTGCATTCTATATCTATTAATGATAGTAATTTAATAATGTTATCTTGCACTTTTCTATGAAGAATGAACCCTGTCTGATCGTTATGTATTAGATTAAGTAATATTTTCTTTATCCTATTAGCTAATATTGTCATGAACATTTTATAATCAGTGTTTAGTAACAAAATTGGCCTATAGGAATCACATGATTTGGGGTCCTTACCTTGTTTTAAAATGGGGGAGATAATTGAATATTTCCACGATGGGGGTGTTATACATTTTTGCTTAACCATAGTAAAAGCACTCATCATTTTCTTTATTATATATTCAGGAAAAATCTTATATAGTTCAGGAATTATTCCATCCAGTCCTGGAGCTTTATTATCTTTTAAATTTTTTATTTGCTCTTTCACTTCTGTTAGTGTTATTTGTTTATTTAATATGTTATTTTGTTGCATTGATACCTTAGTAGTTATATTTTTTTGAATAAAAGTATTTATTACATTATCTGTCTCCAAAAGTGGTGTGCCATTATTTATATATTTATAGTAGTTTTTGAACACTTCTAATATGCCTATTAAGTTAGATGTACTCTTAACTGACCCATCACTTTTATATTTAATCTCATTAATAAGATTTTGATTGTTTATTTTTTTGGATCGTACCAGTATTTTATGTAGATATTTAGGATTTACAGCATAAGATTGTAATTTCAAGTTTTCCAGGTTTATGGCTACCTTATGATTCAGAACTTCTAGTATTTTTGATTTAACTTAGACATTTCGTTATGTGCTATTTTGTTATTTGGTTTTGCATCCATTTTTATCTTGTCTATTTTTTTTGTAAGTTTGAAAGTTCTTTGTCACATTCTCTCCTTTTTTTAAGGTACCAGGATTTTATTCTACCATATATATAAACTTTAAAGGTGTCCCATAGTATAGTATCAGTCACTTCACCATTATCATTTGTTTCCATAAATATGTCTTTCTTTCATTATCAATTCCCTAAAGTCTTTTAACTTAGTTATGTAAGCATGAATTCTCTGTAGAAATCTTAAATCATCTGTATGCGTAGTTAATGTAAGTTTATAGCATTATGATCTGAAAGTGGACAAGTCATTATAGATATGTTAGTTATTTTTGAGTATATATTATTTGATACAAAGACCTTATCAATGTTTGTGTACCAAACCAATATGAATAGTGAGTATAGAATAAGGAATAATGTTCTCTTAGACCATATATATCTTTAAGGTTCATCTGGTTTGTAAAGTCATTTAACTTCTTGGCTTGCGATGTTAGTTTTATTTTACCATTTTTAGAATTATCATTGCCTGATAATAGACAGTTAAAATCAACTGTTCCTATAATTTTCCCTTGTGCATTTAAAGTACTCAGGTCCAGATATTTGTCAGCATATTTAGTACTTAGTCCTGGTATCCAGTATGTATTAATCAAAGTATAATACTTCCTACTGATTTCCAAAATAACCATGCTTAGCATCCCATCTTTATCTGAAATTGTATCTATGATTTCCAAAATAACCATGCTTAGCATCCCATCTTTATCTGAAATTGTATCTATAATTCTTGACATAGTATAAGTATTTTTCCATAGAATAAGAGTGCCCCTTCTCTTAGTCTTAAAACATGAATCAGCCAGAATGGTATAATTATTAAATGAGTATTTTTATAGTTTTTTTTTAATAGATGGGTTTCCTGTTAAAAGATTATCTGGGCTTTATGCATTTTGATATATTTAAGCAAACCAGCTCTTTTGACATTAATGTTCAAACCATTAATATTTAATGATAAACATTTATAAGCCATTGACTATAATGTGTATGTTGTTACTTACTGAAAGACCTTTCTTCCATGTTGATTTGAAATCTACTGAAAACTTACTTATTATAGATGTATAACGTGTATTAAGCACTACTTTCAAAAACGCAAAACTATTTACAAACACATACATGAAACATAAAGTTTCTAGTTTAGTTAAAAACTTATCTAAATCATCCATCCATCCACCACCTCCCCAACACCAAAAGACACAAATTATCCATCTCTACTTAGAATATAGTATGAAAACAAAACAGAAACGCATTATGAAAGCAACTAAAGAAATCAAACCAATAAAATAATAACAAAACTATTTATATTGTTTTCTATAATCATTCAAGATAAACAATCATTTTATCCATGAGAAGTTATCAGTATTTATTCTAAAAGGTTTCTTCAATTTTTGCTATGTTATTTTTAGAGTAATGTTATAAGTTCTATAACAAATGGCTTTGCAGTTACTACAAGCAACTTTTTACAATTAATAAATTTTTAATATCAAATCTTGTTTACTTTTTCCAGTTTTTAAAGTATTAGTTTTGGCACTGTAAATATGAATTGACCAGAGTAATCTCTCGAATCTGAGATTTGGGGTATTGGTATTTCTAGGTACAGTAAACATTGAATAGGATTAGTGAGTTAGAAATAATATGTTGTGCTATCAGACTACAAAAAGCCTTTCCAAAACATCCTAAGTCTTTTCCAGTCCAATTCGAACAACATTTCTGGCATTCAATGCCTAACATGTGAACCCTAGTTAAAGCCTCTAGTAATTCATCACATTTCCAACATTTTATTACTTACTGTTTTGAATATAAGATTTATTTTATGTGGAATATAGAAACTTTACTGTATTCATAAATTTCCATGTATACAATCTCCTAAACCACAATGAAGAAGAGGTACCATACGAGATTTCAAATTTTAACAATTTTTGATCTCATCAGGATATTTGTTGTCCATTAAACTTTTACGAGTAATTCCAAAAAATCTGGGAGTCAAACTTTAGAGCAAGTCTTCTCTTAGTATCTTATAGATAGCTGAGGATACTTCACTTTTGATCATCTGTCTTTTCAAGACACCTAATAAAACTCTGGATCAAGCCATAGGTATAGATTCAGCCCCTCTAGGTTGATTAATACTCTCATTTTGTTTTCTATAAACCGCCGTAATGAGTGTATAAACAACCAACTCGTTCTTGACTATTATCAAAAACTACATAGAAGAGAGTTTACTGGTTTAGTACTCTTGGCTTTTCAATAAACTGATGCCAGACTATCAAGTTATTTTCCTTAATTTTGCATCGCATTGATGTTGAGAGAATCGCATGTAAATCAGGGGAGTATGCTATAGGAATATAAGAACTGAACGAATTCTTTAATGTTGTAATTACAATCAATTGCAGGCTTTAAAGTTATTAAATATTTGATTAATGCCATAAGAAAAATGATCAAACTTTATTAAATTAAACAAAATCTCACGAAAACCCAATGGACTCTACTTATTCCATATCATTCCTTAAATTGATTTTCTATCAGTTCTGATATCAGTTATACCTTAATCTCATGTATTATTTTACAGCCAGATATATAGGTAGGTGAGATCCAATCTATATTATATTAATTATAACTGATTTGGAATAAAGATCTAAGCTAGAGAATGCTACCCCATTACTGTTCCAAGCTCTAATGTGCCATTTATATGCAATCCTAGGTGTTAAGGGGAACTATAAAAATTTAAGTAGCATGGAATCTAATTTTTTAATAAGTTTTGGGAGGGGATAGTGTATCAATGACTGTATATAAAACAAAATTTTAGGTAAAATGATCATTTTAATTGTAAAGAGAGCCTATCCTCTCCAATTGTGGAAGATCATTTTATTCCATCTTTGATTAGTTCACTAATGGTGGTTATTAAATTATTGTAGTTTAGTTTAACAGACTCTTTCCATGTACTCCTTATACTGACACCCAAATATTCTAATCCAGCATTCTCCCAATTAAACAGGCTAGTCTCTCTTAGGTTTTTGTTGATCTTTTTTTTAATTAGTAATGTTTTGATTTATTGTGATTAAATTTAAGCCCTGAAATTCTTTCAAACTTAAGCTTGTTGGTATTTATAACATCATGCAAAGAACCATCAATATCACCCAACATTAACAACATATCATCGGCAAATCCTTATTAACTTGAAAGCCTTTTATATTTTGCTTCTTTCTGATATATGTAGCAAAATGTTCCATTGAAAGAGCAAACAATGATGGTGACAAAGGACAACCTTGTCTAGTTCCCTTGAGGATTTCTAGTGGTGAGGATAGGCGTGATCCGATTTTCACATAAGCTTGTGCCCCACTATAAATTTTCATTAATAAGTTGACAAAATCTGAGGAGAATTCAAAACCAGAATCAGAATTCTTTGAAAATACGACCAACTAATAGAATCAAAAGCATTTTCTATGTGTATGCTGATAATAGTTATTTTTTTATTTGCATGCTATGTCTATTAATGATAGTAATTTAATAATGTTATTCCTTTGCATTTTCTATGAAGAATGAAACCCCGTCTGATCATTATGTATTAGATTAAGTTAATATTTTCTTTCGTCCTTATTTGCTAATATTGTCATGAGTAATATTTTATAATCAGTGTTTAGTAACAAAATTGGCCTTCCATAGGGAATCATATAATGATTTGGGGTCCTTACCTTGTTTTAAAAATGGGGAGATAATTTAATATTTCCATGATGTAAGTGTTATAAGTATCTTTTTGCTTAACCATTGTAAAAACACTATCATTTTCTTGTATTATATATTCAGGAAAAATCTTTATATAGTTCAGGGAATTAGTCTCCATCCAGTCCTGAGCTTTTATTATCTTTTAAATTTTTTATTTGCTCTTTCACTTAAGTTAGTGTTATTTTGTTTATTTAATATGTTATTTTGTTGCATTGGACACCTTAGTAGTTATATTTTCTTTGGGAATAAAAAAAGTATTTATTACATTATTCGTCTCCCAAAAGTGGTGTGCTGCCATTGGCTTATATATTTATAGTAGTTTTTGAACACTTCTAATATGCCTATTAAGTTAGAGTGTACTCTCTTAACTGACCCATCACTTTTATATTTAATCTCATTAATAAGATTTTGATTGTTATTTTTATTTTTTTGGACTCCTAATTAAAAGTATTTTATGGTAGATATTTAGGATTTACAGCATAAAGATTGTAATTTCAAAGTTTTCCAGGTTTATGGCTGTACCTTATGATTCTTGAAACTTCTAGTATTTTTGATTTAACTTAGACATTTCTGCTAGTGTGCTATTTTGTTATTTGGGTTTGCATCCGTTTTTATCTTGTCTATTTTTTTTTATGTAAGTCTGAAAGTTCTTTGTCACATTCTCTCCTTTTTTTAAGGTACCAGGATTTTATTCTCACCATATATATAAAACTTTTAAAGGTGTCCCATAGTATAGCATCAGCTCACTTCACCATTATAATTTTTTTCCATAAATATGTTCCTTCTTCATTATCAATTCCTAAAGTCTTTAACTTAGTTATGTAAGCATGAATTCCTCTGTAGAAATCTTAAATCATCTGTATGCGTAGTTAATGTAAGTTTATAGCATTATGATCTTTGAAAGTGGATGTTTCTCATCGGCTATAGATATATGTTAGTTATTTTGAGTATATTATTATTTGATACAAAAGACCTTTATCAATGTTTGTGTACCAAAACCAATATGAATAAAAGTGTGAGTAAGAAGAATAAGGAATAATGTTCCTAGGTGACCATATATATCTTTAAGGTTCATCTGGTTTGTAAAGTCATTTAACTTCTTGGCTTGCAATGTTAGTTTTATTTTACCATTTTTAGAATTATCATTGCCTGATAACAGACAGTTAAAATCAACTGTTCCTTATAATTTCCAGGTCCAGATATTTGTCAAGTCAACATAATTAGTACTTTCAGTCCTGCAGTATCCAGAAAAGGTATTAATCAAAGTATAATACTTCCTATTGATTTCAAAATAACCATGCTTTAGCATCCCATCTTTATCTGAAATTGTATCTATAATTCTTGACATAGTATAAGTATTTTTCCATAGAATAAGAGTGCCCCTTCTCTTAGTCTTAAAACATGAATCAGCTAGAATGGTATAATTATTAAATGAGCATTTTTGTAGGTGTTTTTTTAATAGATGGGTTTCCTGTAAAAAGATTATCTGGGCTTTGTGCATTTTGATATATTTAAGCAAACCAGCCCTTTTGACATTAATGTTCAAATCATTAATATTTAATGATAAACATTTATAAGCCATTGACTATAATGTGTATAAGTTGTTACTTTCTTACTGAAAGACCTTTTCTTCCATGTTGATTTGAAATCTACTGAAAAACTTACTTATTATAGATGTATAACGGATATTAAGCACTATCAAAAAACAGCAAAACTATTTACAAACACATACATGAAACATAAAGTTTCTAGTTTAGTTAAAAACTTATCTAAATCATCCATCCACCACCTCCCCAACACCAAAAGACACAAATTATCCATCTCTACTTAGAATATAGTATGAAAACAAAACAGAAACGCATTATGAAAGCAACTAAAGAAATCTGTGTCCATGAAATGTACATTAGAATGAGTGTCCAATATAACTGAAGCTATATGAATATGTCACATATAATAACACCTCTGATAAGTAGATATGTCAGAAATATACATCAGATCGAAGTATGTATAAACATTAGAAGCTGAAGGTTAAGAAGATTGTCAATATTTCCAAGACTTTTCAAGAAACAGCAGATGTTTTAACCATTTTGTCAGTCATTTAACATTTTTCATGTAAGGATCTGTTGAATATATATATATATATATATATATATATATATATATATATATATATATATATATATATAAAACACTTATTACATAAAAGGCCTCACAACCCACTGTTTAGTTACTAAAGGTTTAGTTATGTAACATAAGTCTGATGTTAATATGCATAATGAGTTTTCTAATGCGGCTCCTAGTTCATTTGATGTCATTTAGTTACTAAAAGTGTCATTGAGTCTGCAGAATGTATGCATCTATAAAAAAACATAGGTTTTTTTCAAAGGAGTTAAAAACTTTTATCAGAAGTAATTATTTGCCATTTAAAGCATCTAAGTGAAGGATAACAGAATTTCAAGAGAAAAGAATTCTAACTACAGCCATTTAACAAGTTCAAAAGGTCAAGTGATGTCATCACTGTTGTTACCTCAAGCTGCAGCTTCATAAACTTGTTAAAAAGTATCTAAATAGGCTCATGCACAGCAGAGGTTGTCTCTAGTGAGGGAAAAAAGCATTTTCGGTGGGAAATCAAATCTTGAAACTTTTAGAGTTTACAGAAAGCAAAAAAAAAAGCACTCAAGCTGCCTTGTCAGTGTGCGTTATGAATCTCCACAATGAGAACAGTCACACAGACCACCAGTTTCCTCACAAAACATCAACATCATGAAAAAAGTAACCCTGTCATATAAAAACAGCTATTTAGAAGTAACAACAGCTGCCTCAAATCAGAAATCATTTTATAACATTTCAATCATTTACCCACCAATTAACCAGACCAGAGTAAAAAAAAAAATAGAACCTATATATATATATATATATATATATATATATATATATATATATATATATATATATATATATATATATATATATATATATATATATGGGTCCCTTTCAGTAGATTGAACTTTTAAATATTCAAGACGATATGGACGAGACCATAGTATCGAACATTTAAAAGTTCAAACGGACTGAATGGAGATACGCGTACAGTGCGGAATGGGAAACTTTCCCTTTTCTGCAATGTAGTATGATCCTGGAGTTGGTATATTTAAGTAGTGGGGGTATAGGGGGTGCTACGCAGTTTAATTTTTTTTTCTTCTTTTTTCTTTAGTTTTTGAGCTTTTAAATGTTCGATGTTATGGTCTTGGCCATATTGTCTTTGAACATTTAAAAGTTCGATCTACTGAAGTAGATCCATATATATATATATATATATATATATATATATATATATATATAAAACTTATATTTAGCCATCTATAAAACACCATTAATGTACTGTATTAATGTTTATATGTGTCTACACAAAGAGTCTAAAACATCTAGTTAGAAACACTAATCAGAAACATATTGTTACCCCACCACTGACCCACTAGAAAAAACACACTTTGGTTGTTGTTGTTGTCTTTCAGCTTTTCCCGGTTAGGGGTCGCCACAGCAGAACTCTGGTCCGCTAATGATTGGCAGTAGATTTTCATGAACACCGAGGTGCCAGCTCAACATCCAACCTTCAATGAAAGCACGCCCATTTACACATGTCTTTCGAACGCCCACCCAACCGCGGGGAGGACATGCAGACTCCACACAGAAGGCACTCCCCGCACTCCAGCTAAGAACTGAATGGGAGAACCTCTTGCTGAGAGGTAACAACGCTACTGCTGCACCAAAATGCACTTTGGTATTAAGTCAAATTATACTATTATTGAAGAATTAGAAGACATATATCATTTGTAGTTATTTAAAAGGGAAAAGTATGTAAAATACTTATAGTGGGGAAAAGAGAGAAAAGGAACATTAATAATAAAAAGGAATATGAAGAAAGGAGAGAGAGAGAGACTGTTATTTAAATACTTAGTACTATATGTAATTAGAAGAAGTAGATATAGAAAGGAAAAGAGAAAGTTAATAATAAAGATGATTCACATTACCTTACACTATAGAGATTTTCCAGAATCAAATATATTATGATTCATAAAACAAAGCATTTAAAATTAGAAGGAATGTATTCATTTGTCCTTTAGTTTCTTAGTTTTGTTTGCTCCTTCCTTCACAGATTTTTGTTTCCTGTCTCTTCAAACTCTGGGATGACCATTCCATTTCTTCTATGTCTGAGAGTATTTTCATCTTTTGGATAAATTCTACTGCTTCTTGTAGGGAATCAAAATCTTCACTCCTTCTGGCAAGGTGCTTTTTATTCTTGCTGGAAAAAGAATTTGAGCTTTAATATTGGCTTTTTTCAAGGACTTAATTAGAGGAACACACTCCTTTCTTCTGTATATGACTGTAGAGGTGTAGTCATTGTCAAAATGAATAACTTTTTCGCCCGTCTTGATAGGGGGATTAGTATAAGCTGATTTCAGCACTAAGTCCTTGTCTTGTGAGGAAAGAAATCTAACTATTATAGACCTGGAGTTTATTGAACTCAGAGACGAAGCTGGATTTGCCAGAGACCGATGAGCTCTCTCAGTTCTAAAAGAGAGGGATTCAGGCATGTTTAGTGCTGATGAAAACCACTTATTGAGGAACTGAATCATGTTAGCACCCTTTTCTTTCTCAGGAGTTCCATATATTCTTATGTTAATCCTCCTTGATCTACTTTCAAGGTCTTCCAGTTTCTCATTCAGCCTGGTGTTTTGTTTCAGAAGAAACTCGTTGTGATGTTCATTTTCTGTCACTCTAGTATCCAGGTCAGTTACTGTTTCCTCTAAGGCAAGAATCTGTTCAGATTTTTTTTTTACTATTCCATTTAGAAGTTCCAGTTGTTTATGGCATTCTTGTTTGATAATATCTATTTTGTTTTCAAATTTGTCCATTTTTAGTGACAGTTCTTGGATGTTTGTTATTATAAGATGTAGTTCTTCCTTCACTGCAGTCTCTTGGTGTGGGTTCTTCAAGTTGCTCATGTTGAGATCTCCAGTAGAAAACTTCTTGACAGGAATAATTAAAAACATTCTCTTGACTATGTATTAATTTTTAGAAAATAATAAAGAGTCTATGTTAATCTATGTTTTAGTATACTTTTAGTTAGATTTTTCTAAAAATTGAAGTATATTTCCTGTCAGGATATTAAAATCTAAACAGAGCTATGGATTTCTGTTGCTATCAGACTGGCATCTTGACCATGACCGCATCTGTTTTCTTTGTACTTGGCACTCATACATCTCGTTCTCTACATATATCTATATTTATCAATCTAGCATCACATCTGCATTCCACATAACCTGTCTTTCTTGCTTTAAACAGTAATTTTGCCCTATTTAAATGTCTATTTCATTTCTCTGTCTACAGCTACATTATATTTTATTGTTTTGCCTCCACTATTTCCTTCCTTTTTTCTGTATCCTTTGTTTTCTTTAATCTTCCATTTTAAAGCCACTTGCAAACTGTATTCAACTCTGATAATCTTCCCACAAGCATGTAAACTGAACTTGATACTTTCTATATCATGTACTATTTTACCTTAACAAAATGCTCCCTGTGTCTTCCCTTATGTATTCATTATAGTATCTAGTACTATGATCGGAGAAACCTGTCTGTATTGCTTACATTTTATATAAACATAATATGTTGTTTCCCATAGTAAAATCTGTTTTTGCTGCAACATTTCCACAAACAGGTTGTATCCATTTTTCTCAAAACATCTAGTTCTTTACTTTCATAATTTCTTTAAATTTCATAACATTCTTCGATTTTCATAATTTTAAATCGCACTAGAAATACCCATGCATAGTGTATTTCATTCATACTATATAATCTGATATTTGTTTAAACAGTTTTAGTCCTTGTACTACATACATCAAAAAAGGTTGGTAAATCGGAATGCTACATGCACAAGTCTAAGGACATCGTTTTACTGATCCCAATTACATCTCACCTTAATACCTGTAATCCATTATCTAGTATCATATCACAAAACCTCTGAACGGTCTTCTAACCCCAACTTATTGATCCATTTCCCTTCCAGCATTTTATAGCCCCTTTAATTCCCAAAAATCTGTCATCTTCAAAAGGTATCAAATTTACTTGTCTTTTCAACTTGTTTAGTGCTATAATTCTGCTTTTGATTAGAAATGCAGTATTCATTCCCCACATCCATTTTGTATGTTTCTTGTTTCTTGAATTAGAGATTCAGGTAGTCGGACTATTATATGGAAAAAATAAAGGGCATGATCCATTAACAGTGACACTAAGTGCAGCTTTTGTGTATGTGGCATACCATGTGCATGATAATGTGCTATTTCATATTCATTAAACAGCTCTACACTTAGTGTAGAGGTACCAAACAAAGGTGCATAGGATAATGTACTAATCAAAGCATAAGTAGCTGAGTTAGATGCTAATTAACCAATCCAATCCAACATGGCAGAGCTACTCATAAACATATAAGGCAATTGTATACACTCAGTGGTACACTCACATTAGCCATTTGCCCTGAAATCCAAATCTCTCTGGATTACAGCCACGAATATACTTAGAAAAAAATGTTACCAGTTGTTGCTGCCATTATAAAGCTTTATGTACAACTGGATTTAATAAATGTTTGTGCTGCTGATGCCAGCCTTCTGCCAAGAAGAAGGATTTTTATACCCTGTTTGATTTAGTATGCACTGCATGACAGGGAACATTATAAAGCAAAAATGGATAGGTAGGAAAACAGTATAGTAAATATACAACCTCTTTAGATGCCCTAACCAGTGATATCAGTACTTATAGAAATATCTCACCTCTGATGGTTAAGCAATATATAAGTAATGTTGGTAAGAAGCTAAGGGCGCTAAGAATAAATGGAGTGTTAGATGATGACTTGTATATATTTTTAAGCACTGAACATCCAGTAATTCCTATTTTTAAAGCACTACCAAAAATGCATAAAAATACTCTACCCCCACTGATGAGAACAATAGTTTCAGGGAGGGGATGGGTTACTGAACATTTATCTATGTGGGTAGAAGCAAAATTGAAAAATTTGCTTGCTTATTTTCCTAGGATTTTGAAAGACACTGCACAATTCTTATCAACATTGTATGATGCTTGCCAAACTTTAGATTTGAAGAATGTGTTGATGGTAACCATGGACGTCAACAGTCTGTTCATGGTCATCACAAATGAATTTGGGTTAAAGGCAGTGAAAGAGGTACTGCATACAGTTAATATATATGATGAGAATGCTAACACTTTAATCCTGGAAGCAGTAGCATTGGTGTTAGAAAATAGCATCTTTCATTGTAATGGAACGGAATCACGACAGTGAAATCAACGATACCTAAACGACCGACATTAACGCACACGACCGACACGCCTTAATCCTGACACCGACAAGACCGAGAAGGAATAAGGAAGCGCGACTGGGTAAGTATGCTGAGCAGTGAGGATGTGATGGTAGGGAGCAGACAGGAGTGTCGCAACAGGGGGGGAGGGGTGGCTAGGTGTGTTAGGGGTGAGTGTGACAGAGGAGAGGTACGGGGTGTCGGGTGTAAGGTAGTTAGGGTTGTAAGTGAGTAGAGGGAGAGGTTAGGAGCAGGGAGCGGTCTGGTGTGTGTCTTAGAGTAGGGGGGTTAGGCAGGTGTGGAGCAGTGCAGGTAGAGGTGGGAGGGGGGGTTCGGTAAGTGAGGAGTTAGGGGTAGGTGTGTAGGAGAGGAGGCGGTAGTGTCGGAGCTGGGGTTCGGTGAAAGAGTTAGGGTTAGGGTGCAGGTAGAGAGTGTGCGGTAGTGTCGGTGGGGTTAGGGGTAAAAGAATAGTGGGTTGTAGTTGTGTGTGTTGTGCTTGCTTTACGTGGTGTGTCGTGGGTGTATGGTAACCGGTGCTCGTTGTCGGGTTTGTGTTGTCGGCGTTTTCTTGATTTACCTGTTTCACCGTCGGCGGGCTTCGGGTCATTAGAAGTAGACCCAATGGAACACATTATAGGCAGATACAGGATGTTGCCATGGGCACACCCTATGCTAACTCATATGCTAATTTAGTGTTCGCCTTCTGGAAAGATAAAATATTTTAAATGTGAACATCTATGGAAGACTTCAACAATTTTTTATGCCAGATTTGTTGATGATATTTTTTTGTTGTGGGCACAGGGCAGTGATGAACTGTTAAACTTTGTTGATTGCCTGGAGAAAATTACAGATTTTCTTAGGTTTTCAGTAGAGCATAGCAATGAGACCATTGCCTTTTTAGATGTCACATTAAATAAAAATGTAACTGGTAAGATAAACACCACCTTGCATTGGAAACAATGCTGGAGAAATCATGATTTGAATGCATGTAGTATGCATCCTAGGCATACTTTTCATAATATTATGCAAGGGCAAGGATACAGAGTTTCTCGGCTGTGTACAGATATTAATGAATTTCACAAAGAAATTGATGTGTTAAATGAACATCTTAAGGAAAAGGGGTATTGAAAGGAAAATTTAGAAAAAACTAAGAATAGTATAATATCTAACAGGGAAGCCAGGGATAGACCATGTTTTTTGATAATAAAGAGCAGCAGGGAAACAAGTTGAAGCCATTTAATAAGTATGATAAAAAACCCAAGGTAATGCTACGTTATAGTAACAATGTGTATGGGATATGTGATATTAGTAAGCGAAACTGGAAGATACTAAGAAGTGACAATCACTTGAAGGATATTTTAGATGAGAAACCTAGATTTACCTTCAAGCAAAATAATAATATAAAAGACATGTTATGCATAGAACCTGGTTTAAAAAATAAGAAGAAGGCTAACGGTGTTTCCTCTGCACACACGAGAACAGGGACTTTTGCCTGCAGGCATTGCAAAGCATGTTCAAATGTGAATGGTTTAAATTATTTTATACATCCTGTTACAAACAAAAAATACGCATTTGAGTTTTATGCAGACTGCCATACAGAGAATGTGGTTTACTTGGCATACTGCAAGTCAAGTCCAAGTTTTTATGTTGGAAAAACTAATTGTAAGTTAAAAACAAGAATATTCCACCATTTGTCATCTATTAGACAGAAGGATAAACATAATGCATTGTACCAGAATGTTTCCAGCTTTCCAGATCATACTTTTGTTTTTATGGTTCTGCATGTTGCACAGATGAAAAATGGTGTGGGGGGGGGGCATTGTCAATGATACAGAGTATGCAGAGTTAAGATGGATCATACAGTTGGCTGCTGACAACCCACCTAGGTTAAATAGTTCTATTAGTCATAGCATACCATTGTGATTGATTGATTTTATGACACAGTCATGCCTTTCAATCATATCTGAATGTGGTCAAGGTATATTTATGTATTTCTCACATTGCTTTATGTACTGAAATAATTAAGTAAAGAGTCATGCCATTGATCTAATTATCTCTTTTTTGTCTCACCCAGGCATTATCTCTCCTTTTATTTATTTTTAATGCATTGTTTCTGAAAACAAAATGACCATCAGCACAGGGAGGTAGATTGTCCACTGAGGTTCAGCCCATCATACCTCCACAAGTTTGCTGTGGCAGCACCAGCACAGGCAGCAAAGACACCCAGTTCATCTGTGTCACACCTTGTCAGCACTACCTCCACAACTCCTGCCCTAACTGGTCCACATGCGTTGAGCAGCTCTGCCTCAGTGGCTGGTGCAGTGGTATCCTCCAACAGCAGTAGTAGTAGTAGTGGGGTTGGCACTTTTGTCATCCAACAGGAGTGGACAAGGCTGGTAGAGGGCATTACAGAGAGGGGCCTCAGTGCCCAAATCAGTAGGGCTGAAATGGTCCTACGCCATATTGCCAAAATGATGCAACATCTGGCACTGAACCAGGCAGCTGACAAAGGAGGCAGTGATGACAGTTCTGAGGGTGGGGACTAGATTCTCACTGTTCTCATGCGGGACATGGATGCACCTCTAAGGTCCCCTACCTATCCCCAGTTTGGGTGTCCCACAACCTTTTGTGTCCATCACCATACCTGTCTGTCTTGTATGTCTGTGCCTGATACTTAACCTATAAAACAATAAACAAATGGCTGGAAACTGTATCAGAAATGCCACACGTTTTATTAAAAATTAAAAAATATGATAAGCGCTTTTATCTCTTTCTAATAATTTGAGACTTCATCAGTTAACAGAGAACAAGATCTCCTTACTTAAATAAGAAAAAGTCACATGATACTGATTACAAGTCAATCCAATAAACTAATTAAGCAAATAAAAGACTTTTAAAGAAAAAGGTATAATAATCTCACAGCTGAAAGCTCAAGCATACATAAAATAAAATAATCCAAACAAATATATAAAAATAAAATTATTAAATTTAAACAACAAAAACCATTAAACAGCTATCTGACTAAAGCTTTTAATTTTAATAAGCATCCAATAGATGCCAACTTGTTTAAGCCTGGCCTTGCCACTTCATTCAGCTGTAAAATCCAAAATAATTCACATCTTTCTAGATGTAAATCTCTTGGTCCATCCCTCATATTTTGATCCACCTATTCAATGATGGTAAACTTAAAATTACTTCCTTGGGAACTCCATGATATGTTTGCATAAAGCACTGGTCATTTTTTCTTTTGAATCTCATAAAAATGCTCATAGATCATTTCCATAAGTTTCCTTTAATTTTTTTGCAATGTTATATACAGGACATAGTTGACAGAGGGCTCCATATATAACTCCTATAATATTACAGTTATGCCTCCCATTCGTCTTAACCTGTTGACCATTAATTACAACCATATCACTCACAAATATGTGCTTACAGAGAGAAGAATTTCCACATTTACTCATATGAGCGTTAATACTGAAATATTTTTGTTGGTGAATTTCAACAAACTTTTAAGATTAGGGCCATTCCTGTAAATATTATATTTTTTAATTTTTAATAAAATGTACTGCATTTCTGATATAGCTTCCAGACATTTGTTTATTGTTTTATAGTTTGTTTTATTGTTTTTATTTTTTTTTGCAGTTAAACAGTGTGTTTTGTTTTTCGGTTGGTCGCTTTGTCTTTTGTTCCAGCCACTGGTTCTCAACTGTTGTTTTCTCATATGGACTTGAATAAATTAACTGCCTCAGTGGGAAATCTTACTTTATTGGTGCACCAACTCTCTCAAAGATTGGAAAAGTTTACCTCTGGCACATTACAACATGTTGGAACTGGTTCCACTATTCCTCCAAGGCAACAAATTCCTAGAATGGCTGATTCTGCTAGTATGGGTATTACTGTATCTGCTGCAGTTGCAAACTCAAATGCATCTCCGGTACAACAATTCTGTCTTGATGAATGTGTTAATTAGGAGAAGGATTTTGTCAGGAACATTATGAACACACATAAAGATTGCTCTTTGAAAGATCATTTGGACTCATTCCATTGCAAAAACAGGAATGCAGGCAAGAAGACTTGAGGCACGCACACAAGTAGTAGTTTCCAAAGTTTATTCTTCAGACTTTACTTTAAACAAACGATAAAAACTGCATTCCTGTTTTTGTAGTTACCAGTTTCGTCATTCCATTGCAAACTTTTAAAGGTATGCAAATTACAAGTTGAAAATGTATACTTTATTGAGTCCATTAAAACATGTAAAGTGCCGAAGGGTCTCAGGACCTGGAAATATCCTAATGGGTTGATAAAGGACTCACCCTTCATAAGGAATTATTGTCTCTATTTGATAAACAAGGGTGCGAGTACATGGAGGTCCTTGTGAGGCATAATTCTAAACTTACTGATGTTTTGGTGGAGGATGTTAAAGTTTTGGATTATTTTCATTTGCTTCACCACACTGGATGCTCCAAGGCACCCATCTCTGCCTGTCTGGATTCAGAGATCTGAACCCAACTCCCTTTTGATCAATCAAGGGCGATGGAGGCCATCACCCATCCCTTCAGAATGGTGCTCACCTGTTACGTTTTAGAATACTTTAAGAATGAAGACAGATACAGTTCTTTTTCTCTTTCAGTAGTTTTTATTATCTACAGTACACACGTGCAGGAGCCTCATGGAAAGCACCAGGGAGACTCCCAGGACAAAGGAATAAACAAGCTTATATACTGGTGATATTGCTGACAATACAGAAATAGAGAAATAAACCAATTAGACCATTATACAGGGCAATTAACCAATTAAAGGTTTACCCATAAACATGAGGCAATTTACATCATCATATCTCTGGGCAAAGAAAGAAAATCGGATGCATTTCCATAAAAGGCACATTTCCTGCTTTCAGGCAGACTCTTGCTTTTCAGCATTTCTCGTTGCTCAGAGTTTACTCAAAGTTCATAGTAAACAATACATTTTAATACATACAGACTGTCACATACTCAATTCCCTCAAACACATGCTTTGACTGTTCATATTCTACAATCCCCCATTTGATGCTGTGTAAGCATCACCATTTAATCTAGCATACATTTGTCCCAATTCTAGCATAACCATGCTACTGGTCTTTTTATTATTTGAAGACATTGTCATTTTATCATCTATAGTCATAGTTGCAAGCATATAAAAATTAGGCACTTTTTTCACATTTTTTGAAGACATTAATTTCAAGATCAGTGCTTTGATTAGGAATAAGACAAGAAAAGCAACAATTGCTAATACTGCAATTAATAAAATCAACTTTAACAGTCCACCTCCCCAGCCTGAGAACAGGTTGGTTAACAATGCCCATGTTGAACTATCAGTCACTAGTTTTAAGGCAGAAAATGTAGCATTGTTTAATATTTTAAGCAATTTAGATAGCTTTCTCAGTTCCCAAATTGATTTCACTGCTCTGTATGATGGAATTATACTGGCCCATGATATGACGTCATCACCCAAGTCCATATGGGACAGTCCTTTGGTACTAGCATGAGCTAAGTCATGATGATAAATCTATGAAGCATCAACTCAACCTACAGAATCGACAGGCTTCTTAACCGCTCAAATGTTTCGAATTTTCCCTTTAGGTAATGCAGATACATGTCAAATAGCTGGAACCAGGTAGCCCAGGAAGCAGCTGCCAGACCAATTTCCTGGTAGCCATTTATATGCTTTTTTTTTGCACACAAAATAACAATTTTTTTACTTTAATGGTGATGTTGATAGGTTTGAAATGATCCCCAGTGTCCTGCAGTCCTTGGAATATTTTCGAATAAACAGTTTCTATTTTCTGGGAAAAATTAGCTATAGAGTCCTTAACAAGTCTTTTTACAGGTGAAAAGTCTGTTACACAACCCAAACTGTCTGCAGTGCAGTTATATACCACTGTTTTGTTACAATGGCTCCACCGACTCTGGTTTTACCAAGTTTTTGAAAACACACAGTTCCGTTTTGACGGACGGGCAACTGTAATGCTATTTTGTCCTTTGAAATAACATTTGATGCATTGTAGATCAAATTCATCCAGGTTTCATTAACCCCTAAAGGGACTATATTTAGCATCAATCACCCATGAACAGTAGGAATAGCAGTGGAAGCAGGAAATAGAAATGGCCACAAAATAAAACAACAAGAATAACCGCCAAAATAGTTGTGCAGTACTTTTGTGGAAATGGCGGTTGCACTTGGTGAGGTTGTTTAAATGGATAAACGTCAGGCATTGTCAGGTGCTGGTACAGTATGACTTTAGGAGTAGCAAAAGGTAGAGGTTGTTGACCTTCTGATGGGATGACCTTGTTAATGTGCGATATGTGAATCCAGGTGGGTGAGCCTTGTAGTCGAACCGCTGATGATGTCGTCAGTAGAACCAGGAAGGGCCCTTTTTAACATGGTTGAAGAGCTGTTTTTTGAGAGAATGACTTGACGCAGACACAGTCTTTTGGTTGTAGTGCCGAGGACAGGAAAGGATCAGGAGTTTGTTGAGCTGCTGCTACCTGGCGATGATGAAACTGTAAAAAATAAACAAGAGAAGTGCAATACAGGAGAATATTATGATCAAATTTATTATACTCAGAAAAGGGTGGTGGTGGAGTCATGGTCATATGCATAGGGCGGCCCATGAGGATTTTATGAGGAGAAAGACCTTTAGTAGGATGTACTTGAGCTCTCATAGAGAGTAGGGCTAGAGGTAGGGCCTGTACCTAATTGAGGCCCGTTTCAGTAGTAATTTTAGCCAGTCTTGCTTTTAGTGTCTGATTTATGCGTTTAATAATGCCTGATGCCTGTGGGCAATGAAATTTGAGAGTGATGCCTAACATTTTACACAGTGAATTAATTAACTGAGCAGTAGAATGTGTTTAACGATCTGAATATATTTGACAGGGAACACCAAAACGAGGTATCAATTTATAACAAAGTTTCTTAGCAACTGAAATAGCATCATTGTTAATGCATGGGTAGGCTTCTAACCACCCAGAAAAAAAAAACATCAACAACAGTTAAAACATATTTGAAACGAGCACAAGGTGGAAGTTCAATAAAATCTCATTGCAAAGCGCAGAATGGTCCCAATGGTTTTGGCAGTGGTTGTGTGGGAGCCATTGTGCCTTTTGAAATGTTATACTGTAAACAAGTGGAGCACGTGCTCAAAAAAAATGCTGTACAGAAGCAGAAAGTCCTGGGGCAAACCAATCCTTTTGGATTTGTTTTATTAATGCTTGTACCCCAACATGAGCTGGCAAGTGATATGCTTTAATAAGAGAATTTAACATGGACATTGGGCAGACCAGTCTGCCATCTGGATGTTGCCAAATGAGATTAGAGTGTTTAAAACAACCTTGAGCCAGCCATGTTTTTTTTTCTGATTGTGGGACTTTATCCTGTATAGCTTTTAACACTGTGGTATCAAAAGTAACCGTTAGTTGCAGAGGCTGAAAAAAATGTCCCTGAACAGTTTGTGATAGAGCAGCCTGTTTAGCAGCCCAGTCAGAAAAATTATTGCCCTTAGTTTTAAAAGAGTCATTAGATTGATGGGCTGCACATTTAACAACCGCAATTTTAGATGGTAACAATAAGTCTTGTAGCAAGTTATTAATATAAAAATGTTTTTAATGGGTGCCCCGGAAGAAGTTAAAAACCCACATTACTTTGACAATATACCAAAATCATGAACAACACCATGGGCATAGCGGGAGTCAGTATATATATATATATATATATATATATATATATATATATATATATATATATATATATATATATATATATATATATATATATATATCTTGGCTATTTTGCATGCATTCTATAATGTCACTAGTTGCGCAGCCTGCGTGGAAGTGCCTGGGGGTAATCGTGCTGATCTTAAAACTTCAGTCGGTGTACAGACTGACCAAGCTGCTTGGAATTCTCTGGAGTTTGTTCGTAAGCAGGATCCATCAACAAAAAGAATCAAATCAGGAATTTGCAAAGGAGTGTCATACAAGTGTAACCTAGGAGAAAGAGCAGAGTTAACTACAAGCACACAATCATGTGGTTTGCCCTCATTCGATGTTGGTGTTAAAGAGGCAGGGTTTAGTGGTGGGCAGCGTATGACTTGCAGGGAGGGATTATTTATTAAACTCAATTTATATTTAGTAAGGCGTGCGTTGGAAAGGTACTGTGTTTTTGTTTTGAAAAGTAATGCTTGAATTGCATGTGGGACTGCTAGTATTGTATCATGTATTTGATTCCATGCTTTCAGCTAAGATCATTTTAACCCTTTAATATCTGTATGCTAGTAAAGAGGAATACATGTACTTACATATATTATAGCAGCAGATGTGTATATACATGTAACTAGCAAATGGATGTGCACATGCATTTATGCATTTTTAAACCTATTTATCACTGTATAAATTTATTCTGTTTTATTTTAAAATACAAAACTGTTTATGTTAGTAGAAACACAGTGGGAAACAAAACCTTTAGCCTTTTTTTTTTTTGTTGTTTGTCCTTAAGACTACTGACGACTGAGTCCTTTTCCTTTGTTTAGCCTCACACATGCAATCATTAAAAGCTGCCCAACACAACCCTGGTAATCTTCCTGTCTTTTTTTAACTTCTTTTGCAAATGAATCAAGATATCTTTATTAAAACTACCATTTTTAGGAAAGGCAAGGTTACTGTCATTTTTAGCTAGGGCGATCCACTGGTTTAAAAACATACAACTGTCCCGGGACACACGATAAAACCTATAACCAACTGGTGTACCTCTTTCTGGCTCATTTATTTTTCCCGCACTCGCTGCCATTTTCACTCAATAAGCTATACTTGTTTAACACAGGTTTAGCTAAGGCGTTATATAAACATCTTTTTAACCCACTATCATTCCTCCTTTCATACTTATGACGCCAGTATTTCCGTATTACTCCACTCTCATACTGCACACTTCATAGCAGAGAAGAAATGCATGCCACTTACCTTAAAACAACTGAATGAGAGAAATTATATCTTTTTCTGCATAAAAAATTTTCAAATCTTTAAGGCAGGCAGACAGAGAGATGAAGAAAACACTGCAAAAACAGAAAAATCTGTTATGGGCCCTTTCATTAGCAGTATTTTTTCCACTCCCTGACTCCTGCAGCTTGTTCTCAATTCTGATCCGAGTAAATGGCACCAATTGTTACATTTTAGAATACTTTAAGAATGAAGACAGATACAGTTCTTTCTCCTTTCAGTGTTTTTTATTATCTACAGTACACACGTGCGGGAGCCTCATGGAAAGCACCAGGGAGACTCCCAGAACAAAGGAATAAACAAGCTTATATACTGGTGATATTACTGACAATACAAAAATAGAGAAATGAACCAATTAGACCATTATACAGGGCAATTAACCAATTAAATGTTTACCCGTAAACATGAGGCAATTTACACCATCATATCCCTGGGCAAAGAAAGAAAATCGGCTGCATTTCCGTAAAAGGCACATTTCCTGCTTTCAGACAGACTCTTGCTTTTCAACATTTTCTTGTTGCTCAGAGTTTACTCAAAGTTCATAGTAAACAATACATTTTAATACATACAGACTGTCACATACTCAATTCCCTCAAACACATGCTTTGACTGTTCATATTCTGCACACCTATCTCTCAGGACCGACTGACCCATGTTCAACTGCTATTCATATGGAACCCTTCTCCACTTTGGCCTCCAAAGCTCTCATTTGAATATTTGCTACTGCCACCAAGATCTGCACCCACAGCAGCTCCACCGAGGCCCTCACCCTGGGCTTCAGTGCCACCGCAGTGGCCCTCCTACTCATCGTGACATTAGCCCCCTCAGCTCCCAATGCCGGTGACAGCTGGGTATAGGCCCGATGCTCCAGCACCATCCATTTTCATGGCTAGTTGATTCAGCAGGTGACTTGTTACACACTCCTTAGTGGATTCGGACTTACATTGCACAGTCCTGCTGTTTATATCAACCAACATCCTTTCTGGGGTCTGATGAGCATCAGCACTGGGTGCCTTAAACTAGCATTTGGTTCATCTCACAGCACCAGTTCTGCTTACCAAAAGTGGCCCACTGGGCACTTGCATTCCATGCCTGGCTCCAAGCCATTGAGTCAGGCTTCTTACCCACTTAAAATTTGAGAATAGCTTGAGATCGCTTTGGCTCCAAGACCACTAATCATTGCATAACACAGCTGCTGTGCAGCGCATGCTTTGTTTATACAAGATGGAAAGGAGGATATGGCACTACAGTCAGTTATCACACATGCATTCCCTGTATATACGTCATTTTCAATAAGTGCATTGCATGCTAATGGCCCATAATATATCCATTGTCCTTGCTATTATCTCAACTCTGCATGTTATCGACATTATTACATATACTCCCCTTTCTTACAGTGTTGCATTGTGTCCCTTTCATATACATTGTTAGCATGTCTGTTTTTAAGCAATGTACATGGGTAAACACATGGAAACAGGATTATTTATTATTATCATCAATCTGGATGTCTTTCTGATGAAAATGTTTCTTTGTGGCATCATTACATTTCACTTCATTAACTGAGTAAAACGTTTCCATTTATCCTTCCCTCATAATTATCCCTGCACTATTAAGATTGTATTCTGTGTAAATTAGCCCAATTTCACATCCTCTGCATACATATGATTGCAAGTCAATTGCCTTTACTTTGTATAAGCAGTCCGCTTGTGCTTGCATAATGCATTTGCCTACAGACAAGTAGTTTTGCTTACTTTGTATGCTCATGATCCTAGCACTGATTCATGGCTACTGACACTGCTGGCCATGGAATGGTGCTCTGAACTGTGTAAGTGTGACGAGCAGCATGCATACACGAGTGCTGTTGCTCAGCAAACAAATGTGCTATAATTGTGTAGGCTTTGTGCGAAGCATACACAATTAGTAATGAATCCCAGGGAATATGCTGAAAAGGAATGGAATGATATCTTTGAAAGAAGAAAGGAAATTGTGAATATTTGGATGTCATTTAAATCTTCTTTTGCAAGAAAATTTGTTTCATTAATGGGACCTTAATGGGCATTTTGAGTTAAAATGGTGGGATGTATAATATTCTAGAAAAAAAAAAGAATTGTTGCAGGTACTATTTTAATTTTGTGGGATTCTGAATTAAATTTTGTTAAAAGAATGGTAATATATATATATATATATATATATATATATATATATATATATATATATATATATATATATAAAATGAAAATCAAAATGGGGACCTATTATGTTCACTACAGCTATAGCCCTAGCGTTCATGTTTATTTATTATGTGTTTTATCTGTTAGAAAAACTCCTTCATGGAAAAAATTGTTTTAATGTGTATGACTGTAAGAAAGAAACATAAGGAAGTTTGGGAGAATATAGAAGATTATGATCAGATCTACAATCATAACCAAATTATTATGTGTTTGAGACATGGATTTATAAAAAAATGTACCTCAAGAGCAAAGCTCAAGAGGTGAATCTTGGCATCCATGTTGAGAACACATAATGAGGGTTGTGATTGGAGATATCTGGTTATAATTCTTTGTACGCTTTATCTGCCCCATGTGCTGCCAGTTAAAAAAAAAAAAACGTAGAGGTGTAAAATATTTTATGAACTTTAAAAAGCTTTGAAAGAAACAAGTAAAACATTTAACACTGCAAAACAGATGGCAGGCAGAAATTAAATGCCCTTTGAAGAAAGAATGGCTTTAGCAGAATTGACACTTCATTCTACCACACTTTTTGTTACCTTCTGCTACTGTTCTTTGCCTGTTGACACTGTCCCCTGTTAATCCCTAGCATGCAACCTGATCTTAATAGTGCTTTTAGGTACTTAACAAGCTTGCCTTTTTCTGTTTAGGAGAATAATCACACTGCTATATGGGCTATAAATAGAAACAGGAATAAGAAAAAGAAAGAAAAAAGAATGTGAAATAAAAGTGTAGCAAAAATAGGTGTAAGGAAAATCAAAGTAAAACAAATAGAGACTAAAATGAAATTGTGTTGTGAAAGGATAATGGAAGATTTTTTTTTTTTGTTAGATGCATGGAAAGATTTGGATAGTGAAAAAATGTATTAGATGGAGAAGAAAAAGATTTTGGAATATATTTGACTGGTCTGATTTGTGTGGAGGTTTACAATGGATAAACTTCCAGTGAAAGGAAATATGAGGTAAAAGGGAATTGATGAAAGTCTTTGGAAAAAAAGTTGTAATATGAGAGAAACAAGGAAGCATGTTTTTATGGACTGTAGAACAATTTTAAAAATGGGAAATATACCAAGAATATATAATATGGACATTCTAAGGCATTTCAGTATGGTTGTGGTGTTATACAGATATTATAGGGAAAGGGAAGATGAATAAATAGATACAGTAGAGATACGTTCAATATCTTTTTTCTGGAAGGAAAGATTTGGGTGTTTTCTGCATAACAATTAATGGCCATTGAAATAAGGTTATTAAAAAAATGAGTTTTAGAGGTGGCAAAATGGGTGTGTGGATAGAAATGTTGAAAATAATCATCCAAGCATGTTTAATTATATACTTTTTCAACCACATATCATCTTTTTAGCTTCTTTTTAGATTACCTCCACTAAGACGTTTTATTTTCATAAAATTCCTTAATGGTAGCCTAGTCTGTCTAAAAATGCTTCAACATTTTCATCATCCGAGTACAATTCATTATCTCTTCTGTCAGTCTTTTTATATTCCTTCCTATTTAATCCTGCTGTCTTCTTCCTTCTAGACAATTCATACTACCACATGATCTACAAAAAACATTAAATGTTTTATTTCTTGACTGTTTTAAAGTGCTCAAGTTCAATACATAAGGGCATATTCCATAAACCCTGCATGGTCCGCTAAGACCATGTGTGCATCGCTGCACGAGTACATGGTAGCACACTGTTTTGTATTCAGTAAGCAGCTCGACATGGTGTGTAGAGCTGTGCAGACTCAGTAAACACTGTGGCATGCTAATTATAGCATAAGCAGCTGAACTGTATGCTAATCAACCAATCCAAGATGATTCAAAAGGCTATAAAGCAGCCATATAAACTTAGTGTTGGTTTTTCCTGTGACATCCAAAACCTATTTGAATACAGCCATGGGAAGGAATCTGCACAAAAAAAATGTTAGGGGCTGCTGTTGCTTTAATTCGTGTGTATGCACAACAGCCTGAAATCTATACTGCTGCTGCTGCTGATAGACCAAGGCTAAGAAGGAGAAAAGTTTTCAAATCTCAGTAAACTTATCCCAATCTGCATGAAATGCAAAGTGTAGAGCACTACAGGGTGGATAGAGACACACTATAGGAACTCTGCAACCTCTGTCGTCCTCAACTCAGACCTAGAGCAAACTGAGGGGAACCAATACCAGTGGAGACAAAGGTATGTGTAGCACATATAATTTTAGCTACAGGAAACTTTCAGAGACCAACAGGGACATGTTTGAGGTGTCACAGGCATCCGCATCCAGGATCCTCCATCAATTCCAGAATGCTATGCTCCAACAAGCCAGTGACCACATATATTTTCCCCTCACTCCTGAGGACAGGACCACAAATATGCAGGAGTTCTACCTGTAGCACACTAGCTTGAAGTACTGGCTGCCATAGATTGTAAACACAGAAATCAGGACACCACCTGGGGAACAGGGAAGAGTCTGCAAAAATAGAAAGGGCTTCCACTCTATTAACTGCCAAGTTGTGTGTAATGCTAAGGAAATTATCTTGAATGTGTGCACTGGCAACCCAGACAGTTACCACAGCTCACATATCTGGCACACCTCCCAACTGTATCAGATGTTCACTAAGGGTGATATCCCACAGGGTCCTTTACTCGGGGGGGGGGTGCAGGTTTTGTACTAGAACTGTGGCTGATGATGCCCATCAGAAATGCACACACACATGCACACACACGCACACACACACGCACACACACAGACACACAGACACACACACACACACACACACACACACACACACACACACACACACACACACACACACACACACACACACACACACACACACACACACACACACACTTGCTGAAGAATCCCATAATGAGGCACATGCTCAAACCAGAAATATCATAGATTGTATGTTTGGGCAAGTCACAGTTCTAGTGCCTAGATGGAGCTACTTCAGATGATCGACCTTCCAAAATGCCGAACGTCATATGGCCGAGACCATATGACTGACATTTCAGAAGGTCAACACTAAAATAAAAAAGGAATACATTTTTTTTGTTTTTGCAGGGGGGGCAACCTTCTGAAATGTCAGTCATATGGTCCTGACCATATGATGTTCGGCATTTCACACAGTTGATCAACTGAAGGGGATCTGCTTAGATACATCTGGGGGAGCCCTACAGTACAATCCATGTACATGTACTGAAATCTTCACTGTCTGTTCCATGCTTCACAACATCATCCTGAAAAAAACAGCTTCAGCAGGATCAAAAAGGGGAAGAGGCACACATCCCACCACCAATGGCAAGGTCACCACAGCCACACACAGGTGAGGAGTCAGAGGGGGAACCAGCAGCTGCTGTGGGTGGAGACAGATGTAGGTGTGCTCAATATGGGCTCTCATTGGCTAAGAGGCAATGTCTAGCACACTCACTTACCACCTAAGGGGCTGAGACCTTCTTCCTATGCAGATACATAAAGTAACATTGATGCCAGGCAATGCTCACAACCTTCACCTACCCATGTAATGGCTGCATACTCCTAGCATCAGATAAACTCAGCCCTCAACTAAAACTGTAGCAACTGCTGGATTTACAAGGTAAGTGTTGAACCTGGAATGTTAAAACAAAATTGTGTAATAATACAAATGAATGGCATATTCTTGCATGTTGTTACTTGGTAATGTAAGTAAGTAAAAGGTGGATGATTTGTACAGCAATGACTTCAACATGTGACAGCAAAGACTTATGTGAATACATACCAGACCAGGTTGCTTATCCTATCATACATTCAGAGCCCAAACCATGGGCAGCAAAGCAAACGGAGGTGGAGTTGCAATATATAAAAGACATACACACCTCTAGGCTGGTCAAACAGTATGACGCACAGGAAACACTCCAGGTGGAGTTAACAATTGGCAAGACCCTTATTCAAATCATAGCTAGCTATAGGCCTCCAACTTTGACTCAAGATGCCCACTCCACCTATCTGGACCTCTTTGAATCTATCAGGATTCTACCCTTTACCTTGATCCTGGGTGACTTTAACTATCCAACCATAGAGTGGAAGAAATACTCATGCTGAAACACAAATTCCCAGAGATTCCTTAATTTCGTCAATGCAAATGCCTTGGACCAGTTGGCTGACACCCCCACAAGAGGCAAGCTACGGTCAAACAGAAAAATTTCTCCAAAGCTGATTACAACCTCCTAAGGGAAGGTATAAACAGCTTCACAGCCCCTCCCCCTCCATAGGAACTGGCACATATGTCCAAACCTACACCAAAGTACTATATGAGCATTTACATAGCTGCATGGAATCAGGAATACCCAACAGGATGAAATCCTCCTCTTCAAGGAAGAGTAAACCTGTCTGGTGGACATCTGCAATAAAAACTTTATAATAAAAGAAAAAATTGCTGTCCAGGACCAAGTAGTAGCAAGTGCCTAATTGGAAGCAATCTCTCTTTAGCCTGAACAAGCAAATAAGAACACTAATAAGAACACTAGTGAAATCTTCCAAAGCAAACTTCGACTTCATACTGGCCACATCTACTAAAGACAATCATAAGGCCTTCTTCACATATGTCTGCAATCTCAAAGGAAACACCCAAATCTGCTCAGAACTGGTGGCTGGTGGTAAAGGACACCACATATACAAATGCCGTAGATATAGCCAACCTGCTGGCAGACAGGTTCAGTGAAAACTTCACCCCCCCTGCCCCCCCATCAGTAAATCAGGAAGACATCCCCAGTACCTGCCCCTCTTCCCTTATGTCTAGAGAGCAAGTCATCACTGCCCTCTGAAAAGCAAAAAAATACAGCCTCCATGGGACCTGATAACATCCCAGGCTGCATCCTACATGAAATCAGGCAGGAACTTGCAGCACCATTAGGCACCCTATTCATCCAAAGCCTGAGTACAGGCTACATCCCAGTTGAGTGAAGGACAGCCACTGTCATTCCTTTGCACAAAGGTAGAGCATGCACCAATCCAGGAACTTATAAACCCATTAGCTTAACTAGCCTGATCTGCAAAGCCACAGAGTGGATTATGATGGACCTCATTAACAAGGACATTGGCAACCTCCCAACACTCAGTCCCACACAGTTTGGTTTCATCAAGGGAAGGTCATGCCTGTTAAATTTGATCCACTTCTTTGAGACAGTCACCAAAGCCATGGATGAGGAGAAGAGGGTGCACACTGCCTATCCTGACCTGGCCAAAGCCTTCAATACTATTCCGCACTCCAGTATAATAGACAAACTCTCTCAACTAGGCATCAATACATATGTTACCAGATGGGTAGCAAACTGGCTTACTGATAGAACCCACCTAATCAAAATAGGGGAAGCCATCTCAAGCAGTAGAACCATAACAATTGGTTTACCCCAGGGATCAGTCTTGGGAACTCTGTTGTTTGGGATATACTTTTCTGAGGTGCAGAGCAAAACCAGTGGGCTATGGCTGACCACGTTTGCACATGACTGCAAGCTGGGTGCTGTCATCAATTCCCCTAGTGATTTGGACATACTCCAAGAGGGTCTCACCCAAACAATGACTGGTGCCAGAAACATAGCCTCAAACTGAATGCCAAAAAATGCATCATCATCATTCCCTTTGGGGAGAGTTATGTCCCCACAAATTATCACATTAATAATAAGGTCCTAAGCATGCACTCAGTCATGAGGGACTTGGGCACCCAGGTTGATAGCAAACTGACATTTGACCACCATGTTGCCTCCGTTATATGGAAAGCTTTCTACATGGCCCACCTCATTAGTAAGAGTATCTCATCCAGGGACAAGGTGGTCATAACACCCCTGTATTCTTCCCTTATAAGTCCCATTATTGAGTACAATGCCCCTTTCCTCATGTATCTCACAAAGCACATGCAGCAGCTGGAGAGACCACAGAGGTTCCACACCAGGAGAATCCAAAACCTCAGACATCTATGCTACACAGATAGGGTAAAGGTCCTGTCCCTCTACTCAGTCTCCTACAGACTCCTCAGAGGTGACCTCTGTCTGGTATACAAAGCAATCTCAGACCCCGCCTTGATGGGACTAATGCATATCCGCAAGTCAAGCTCCACTCGAATAACCCATACGCGTGACCTCAACCTGGTCTGTGGCATCAGTAGGACTTGTCGATGGGACAGATTTGTGTCCCAGAGGCTTCCCTTTTGTGGAATAGACTCCCTCCCTATGTCAAGCAGAGTACTTCATTAACCCTTTTTAAGCACAACCTGGATAACTGATGGGGAATAGAAAATACACACCTGGGATTCCAAATGTGTCCCTACTGGACAGTGGCATAGGGTGCTGACTTGTTGGAACATTGGCTAAATTCTTTGCTATGCTTGTAAGGGCCTCAGGGCCAATAGGTTCATAGGTTCATAGGTGTTTACTAGGCTAACAAGCACAAGGGCCTTTTTAAGCCTTGCCATGCATCCCAAATCCTTGACAAGTTCTGATACCCTCAATAAATGTAAGCATGGGTCTGGGACATGAACCATTTACAGGTTACCTGTTTGCATCAGAGACATAGGTGCAAAATCAGGGATGAAGTTCCAATTTCCCATCCAATTGTCCAAGTTGCACTTGAATTGGATTAGGGAGGAACGCTGCTTCACATGGATGTGGAGCCTGTTCCATAGATGGGGTAGTCTCTGGGATACATACCTATCTCTCCAACAGGTCCTATTTATATCACAGGCAACATTTAAGTCTTTAGAATAGGTAATTCTAGTACTGTTTGTTTTGTGGATATGCAGGAGGTCCATCAGAGTGGGGTATGACAATGCCCTGTACGCTAGGCATAGATCTCCACTCAAAAGCCTGCAGGAGACAGAATATGAGGATATGGCCTTGAGGCAGTCTGCAGAGGACATATTACTTATGCCCTATATTCTTTTAGTGAAGAACTTCTGTGGAAATTCCAGTTGTTGGATATGCCTGGTTAGGTACATACCAAAGGGGGCATTATACTCAGTAATAGGTCTGATGAATGCCGAATACAGTGGAACAATGATTTCCTTGGACTTAGATGCCATGCCTTTGTTTATAAGTTGTGCAACATAGAATAATTTCCTCACTACTGTAGACACGTGATCATCAAATCTATGTGTGCCCCCAAGTCCCTGACTACTGGGTCAGTTCTAAAGGGTGTGTTGTCAATATGATAGTTACCAGGTATGGATGACTTCCCAAAGGATACTGCTATGTATTTCTTGGCATTTGTTTTAGTCCATGACTCTGACACCAGTTGTTTGTCTGTATCAGCCCCTCTTGGAGAACATTTGTGAGACTGAATGACAGCTCCTAATTTGCAATCATCTGCAAATTTAGTCAGCCAGAGACCGCTGACATTGGCCTTGACTTCTGAGAAGTAAATGCCAAAAAGGAGTGATCCAAAGACTGATCCCTGAGGGACTCCACTTGTGACTGGCCTCTTTGTAGAGGTGGACTCCCCAATTCTAACTTCCTGAGTCCTGTCTGTGAGCCATTTGGCTATCCACTGGGTGACATACGGGTTTGTACCTAACCTCTTGAGTTTGTCAAGAATGCCCGAGTGGGGTATTGTGTCAAATGCCTTGGCCAGGTCAAGGTAGGTAGTGTGAACATTTTTGCCCTCATCCATTGCTTTGGTGACCTTCTCAAAGAAGTCCACCAGGTTTAGTATGCATGATCTGCCCTTTATGAAACCAAACTGGGTTGGGTCCAGTGTCTGGAGATTTTCATATTTACTCTATTGATCATCTACATGATAATTCTTTCCATTGCTTTACATATAATCAATAGTGACACCTCCACCTTTAGTGAGACGTATGAGTCTGTAGTTTCCAGGGTCTGTAGATGGCCCACCTTTGTGCAGAGGGATGACTTATGCCTTTCTCCATTCATGAAGCACGAAGCCTGTTTGAAGGCTATAGTTAAAGAGTAATTCCAGAAGCCCTGATAGGTCATGTTTCATGCTATTTAGAAGGCATCCTGGGATACTGTCTGGTCCCATTGATGCAGTGTTCTTGGTCTTAGAGAGAGCATTAAGGACCTGTTCCCTAGTGGTAGTAGGGGGAGTTATATTTGATGATATTTCCTGAGAGAAGGTTGAGGCGGATAGAGGAGTAAAGTTGGAGCTGAATTTATCAGCCAGGAGGTTTGCTATATCTTCTTGCTCAGTATAGGTGACTCCATTTACAATGAGCTGTGCACACAATTGTGTATTGCCTTTGAGGTTGTGGTCATAGCTAAAGAATGGTTTGTGGTTGTCCTTGGCCTGAGAGGTCAAACATACCTCAAATGTGGCTTAGGTAAACTTTATTTGTCCTCTGGGTTGTTTGTTTAGTTTAATGAGAGTGCTTTTATCCTGATTGGTGCTGCACCACCTAATTTTTGCCATGATTTTCTTCCTCCTGTTATACATCCAAATGATTTTGTGATTCCACCAGGGTGGCTTGTTTTTTGAGTTAGTTCTGTACTTCTTCCTGGTGGGTACAGCTGCCTCTATACAGCTGTTAACATGCTTGTATAGGGTTTCTGTGAACAGTTCTGCATAGGCAGATGTGTTCTCCGGGTTTATAGGAGTTTGAAATGTTGCCAGGTTCTCACCTAATAACAGGATGATAGACTTAGGATAGTTCTTGACTATTCCCAGTTTAGCTGGGGGTCCAGGTTTTATTTTTACTTCAAATGAGACCATTTTGTGGTCTGACCTTACCAGGGAAGGTATTACAGTAGGGAGTGTGCAACACTCTCCCATATTAGTGAGGACCAGATCCAGTATGGTTGCACTCCTGGTTGGTGTATTTACTATCTGGTCCAGGGAGTTTGTGTTTACAAAATCCAGGAATCTCTGTGCATGTATGTTTGATGTTGTATAGGATTCCCATTTAATAGTGGGGTAATTAAAGTCACCCATGAATATGGTATTAGGATGGATGGTTAGTGTTTTAATAAGTTTAAATACATGGTATGGGTTTCCTGGGTCATAGAGGGTGACCTATAGCTTGCAAGGAAGTGGTATTGGATTTTACCTATGGTGATTTGAACATGGATCAGCTCAAGTGCATTGTCCTGTTTGACCAGCCTTGAAGAATATTTATTTTTGATGCAAATAGAGACACCTCCACCTTTAGTCCCTGCCTGTGAAGTAGCTGGTCTAAATGTGTGGAAGGCATTATAACCCTGCACTTGTGGTGTGCTGTCAGCGGCTTTAAACCATGACTCTGAGACTGCACAGACATCAGCATTCTCTAGGGTACAGACAGCTTCCAGCGAGTGGATTTTTTTGTTTAGGCTCCTAGCATTGAGCAGTAATACCAATAGCCTAGTAACTTCCTATGACCCTATGTGTTCTCTAGCAAGTAATAGGCCTCAGGCATCAATGAATCACACATTCATACCTCTCAAAAGTACTGTTGGTCACTGAATGTCCTTAGTTTGGCCTCATACTTTTGTACTGGCAAATCATTAAACAGAGAAGTTAGAAATGAAGGAGACACATTTCAGTTTCAGACTTCATAACCCTCAGAAGATTCTTAAAAATACTGATGCAAAAACTGTTTTGAATCACTCAACTGTCTAACTTTTTAAGACCAAAATATGTAAAAGTGCAGTTAGCAAAGCAACATCACAGACACAGATAGACTAAACTCTAAGTCACCCATGCACCCTGAGGATCAGGCACAAAGCTTATGAATCCCTGAATTCAAAAGTTAGAAAACAAGGATATGGCACAGGGTGTTTTGTGTGTGTATGTGTGTATGTGTGTGTGTGTGTGTGTGTGTGTGTGTGTGTGTGTGTGTGTGTGTGTGTGTGTGTGTGTGTGCTTGCATATGTGTGTGCGTGTGTGTGCGCGTGTGTGTGTGTGCTTGCATATGTGTGTGTGTGTGTGTGTGTGTGTGTGTGTGTGTGTGTGTGTGTGTGTGTGTGTGTGTGTGTGTGTGTGTGTGTGTACGTGAGTGTGTGTCTGCATGTGTGTGTGTGGTGTGTGTGTGTGGGAGGGGGGCAGAAAGCCTAAGAGTGCATGTGAGTAAGAAAGAGAAACAAGCAGACATTTGGATAAAGTAACAAATGGCCACTGAGACAGAGCTTTAAGACTCATGGATGAACCATGTAAGTGTTGTGTGTGTGTGTCTGTATGGGCCTTCCAGGTAAAATTGATGTGCAAGAACACAGCCAAGCTCTCTGCTAGGTCTACATCTTGGTATGGTAGAGATGGCAGTTCATCATTGCCATACCAAATCACGAGAACTAGCTCTGCCAGGAGTTGCACTGGCTTGTCCATGCCCATGGTCAGATGCACTGCTGCTACCTGAACATGACTGATGTCTGCTGGATGAGCTCTCCTCACGAGGTTGCCCAGGACCATGACCCCATGGCCTGCCATGTCTGGGAGTGAACACCTCAACCACTAATGAAGCAGTGAAAGTATTGCCACTATGGGAGAGTCATCGGGCATGGCCACATTGTCTAACATCAAATGATGTGGCTGACCTATGCCCATGTGGATGTAGTCCCCCCTCCCAGCAGATGTTCCATCACAGACACCCTCACTTCTAGTGTGTCATTCATCTGATCCATTGATTCGACAACAGGGTGGAGGTGGTCACTCATATCCGCCTGTGCCACATCTACAACCTTAAAACATTTCTCTGGAGGACCTGCTGGAATGTGCCTGCACCTCCATGATGGCCCTAAACATATGTCGAGTAGCACAGAAAGACACACTTGGATCAGGTGGAGGGTGGACAGCAGGCCTTCTCTGCACACCCCTAATAACCCTCTTGCTTGGCACCTTACCCACACTTTGGCTACAAGCAGAGTAAACAGGCACTGAAGCCACAGTAACCACATTATCCTGATCGCTGATTGAATGTCTCACCCTACACCTATCCAATATCTGAGGGCTCACAGGAATGCGTTGGCAAAGACCTTCTGGTTGTGTACAGTGGAATTACAGAGGATGGTTGAATGCCAACCTCAGTGTCAGATTCAACTTCTGTGCCCCTCAACTGTTACTGTGTTTGGCCACCATCATCATCAGAGTCTGCCAATACTCTGACATCAGGTGGTAAGAGTTCTACACTTCCACTGTCAGAATCCCTGTGATAATAAGCAACAAACACAGAAAAAAATACACTACTATAGTCCAATATATGCTAACAAACTAGCCGTGGTGCCAGTATTACAGACAGTACATCAATACACACAGCAGTCCTGACACCCACATCACACATATGGATAAAATAAATATTTCTTTGAAATCATCAGTACTGAAATAAAAATGCATGGCTTACCATGTGCAGATGGTTCTAGGGTTCCAGTGAAGGATGGTCCTGGAAAAAGTTAAGCAAAAGGAAAGGACACCATCATCACAATTAATAGTGAAACAGGGGTTTAAAACTTTTTGTCCTTTATATTTTCATCAACGATATTTTTAGCAAACATTTGTTTGACATGTACACCCCAAGGCCATGTTTAATCAACCACAATGTGATGTTAACTGTATCAGTCTACAACTATCCCCCCCAAAAAAATTATGTTAGAACAAGTATTGCTGTCAATAATTTTAATTTAATTTAACAGTCGGGAAAGGTAAGTCTTCCTGGAAGCTCCTCCTCGAAATACTTGTCCTCCCTGAAGTGGCAGCGCCAACATCAATCACATGCTGTTGTGCACTTTCCACTGAGCTCTCTGGATCACTGACAGTGGGGAGGAAGTCTTCATTTGGTGTCAGTGTTGGCTCTGTACTAGGCTCCCCTGGCAAGTATCCATCCATGAGCAACTGCAGCTGCTCTCCTCTGGGCCGATGAAATCATGTCACTGGCCCTATGATGCACCTGATCGTATGTCCTGCTCTGGCCACCTACTGTATTTATATCAGCCACTATCTGCTGCCAAATTTGCATTCTGCCAGACATTTCCCCACATCCTTTCTCAAGCAGAAGGGCAGCATGTCGCCTAAATGCTTTGACAATTACTTCATTCTCACAGTCACTGAAGGGGGGTTTGCAGGGATTAGGACACCTGGGTGCCATAGTCCTAGGTGACATAAAACACAAAAGAAGGATAATACACATAAGTATCACAAGAATAAAAGTCTTGTTTAGATATAACACATAAAAAGGTAGTTTTTCAATATTACTCACTGGAGAAACAAAAACAGTCAAGGTATTCAAATATAAAAAAGCATTTATCTGGTTGTAACATATTACAATCACACACAAAGCAAGGTTAGATCCAAAATAAGGAGAGTAACAATAGTAAAGCAAACCTCTGTACAAACAATTTTGTTTGTGCCAACACAGAAATGGCACTTGGCTCCCCCACCCCCAAACAACAGGCAAATAACACATTTTGCTAACAAACCATCTGTGAACTGCTAAAAGTGCTATCAAGTAACCTGTTCCAAAAACACATGTACACATTTACCACAAAACATTAAATTTTATGCAAGTGCTAATCACCTCTACCTGTGCCCAGCACTCCCCTAGTGGTGCGTGTGGGTCATCCTAGAAGGCTAAAACCCCTATGTCATTGACAAAATAGGATATTTAAATTTCACTGAAATAACAATAGAAGAGTGTAAAGAGAAAACAGTTGTAACATTAGCACTTGTGATGACAGTTAAAGCTGTACATCTGATAAAGTAAAATGCCCTGACAAAAATGTCTATGCCATCAGTAAATTTCTAAGAAGTGCATACAGATAAATGTAGTATTTGCTAATGTATATGCATATAAAAATATGTTTTCTTAGTGACATGTGAGCATATCCAGTATAAAACTGAAAAAAATTCAATAATACCTTATTAAGATCAGTAATCTTCTGTGCAGATAAATCAAAAGTAATATCTTCTTCTGTGTTATCCACATAAACAAGTCTCCTCACCTTCAGGTTCTCTAGCTACATAGGTGCATAGGTTCATAGGTATGTACTAGGCTAATGGCCCTGGGGCCTTTACAAGCCTAGCCATAGGATTACCCTGGCATCATGCCACCCGACCTTAGTTTCCAGTGCCTCTGTCGAGCATAGCCATTGGAGTTATCCCTGGAGTGAATTTTCTATTTCCCATCCACTCATCAAGATTTCTCTTGAAGACAGTCAGCGGGGTGCTCTGCTTGACATGTATGGGAAGTCTATTCCATGGCATGGGCAGTCTCTGGGTTATGAACCTGTCCCTCCAGTACATTCTGTTGATTGTGGTAATGAGGTTGAGGTCTCTGGAGCGTATGGTGTGGAGGGATTGGTATTTCTTTAGATGTAGCATTTCTAACAGAGTTGGGTCAGACATGGCTTTGTAAGTCAAACAGAGATCACCTCTAAGTAGGCGATATGAGACAGAGAATAGTTGGAGTTTTTTGAGTCTGTCCATATAGGACAAGTGTTTAAGGCATAGGATCCTCTTTGTGAGGTACTTTTGCTGCCTCTCCAGTTGTTGCAGATGTCTAGTGAGGTACATGCCAAATGGGGCATTGTACTCAATGACTGGCCTAATGATGGAAGAGTAGTGGAAGACAATGACCTCTTTCTTCCTGGATGCAAAACCCTTAGTAATGAGATGTGCCACATAGAAGGACTTTCTGACCACAGTGGCAATGTGGTGATCAAAAGAGAGGTTGCTGTCAACTTGTGTTCCCAGAGCTCTTATAACGCCTTCTGTGTTCAGTGGACTACCATCAATGTGGTAATTCATGGGAACCATGTTTTTTCCCAAAGGGGATAACGACACATTTTTTGGCATTGAGCTTAAGGCCATGGCTTTGACACCAGTCATTGGTATCCGTGAGGCCATTCTGTAGGATGTCAACATCACTTGGGGAGTTAATAATAGCTCCCAGCTTGCAATCATCTGCAAACTTTGTCAGCCAGAGTCCCTTTGTGTTGGCCTGGACGTCAGAGAAGTAGATACCAAACAGGAGAGGATCCATGACTGAACCCTGTGGGACTCCACTCATGACTAGTTGGCAGTTTGACTTGGAGTCAGCTACATTCACACTGTGGGTTCTATCTGTGAGCCAGTTTGCAACCCCCTAGTGATATAGGGGTTGATGCCTAGTTTAGTGAGTTTTTCTATGATTCCTGAGTGGGGAATGGTATCAAAGGCCTTGGCCAGATCAAGGTAGGCTGTATAAATCACCTTGCCTTCATCCACAGCTCTGGTGACTGACTCAAAGAAGTCGACCAAGTTGAGCAGGCATGATCTACCCTTCACAAAACCAAACTGTGGGATCCAGAGTTTGGAGATTCCCTATATCCTTCTTTATTATGTCCATGATGATGCATTCCATAGCTTTGCATATCAGACTCATCAGGCTAATGGGGTGATAGTTCCCAGGGTCTATAGTCACACCTCCTTTGTGGAGAGGGATGACTGTGGCAGTGCACCATGTGGTAGGGACAAAGCCTGAGGCGAGGCTGTGATTGAACAGGGCACACAGGTGAGGTGCCAGTTCACTCTGTAGTCCATGTAGAACACAGCCAGGGATATTGTCAGGTCCCATAGAAGCTGTATTCTTGGACTTGGACAGTGCTGGTTTAACCTGTGCAGCAGTAATACAGGGTGCCTGGCAATCTACTGGTATTGTGATTGGCCCTTTGTGGGGGAAGAGGGGTAACGTTGGCATTGAATCTGTTGGCCAGTATATTGGCAATATCTGTTGGCTCGGTATAGGAAGTACCATTGTGTAGTAGCTCAGAGCAAATCTGGGTATTGCTGTGGAGATTCTTTACATAACTATAGAAGGCCTTGTGGTTGTCTTTACTGTCTGCTGCAATTCTGTTTTCATAGCTAGTGGGTTCCCTTTTTATAGCAGAGATTCAGGGCTGTGAGCATGGTGAAAATGCAAATGTGGTGTGAGCTCATTAGAATTGCTGAATCCCAAATTCTTGGCTCCATGTCACAGATGTAAACATAGTGCAGGCACTCCCTCAGTGTTTGTTGCTAATGGATTGCAACTGTGAATGATTACTGGTAGGGGGAAAGAAAACATAACAGCAATTCAGACTCCCTTAACTCTAGTGGGTGTGTCAGCCATATTAGACTTGTAAAGTGTAGAAATAATTATCAAGGTTTTAAATGTAAGTACGCAACATACATTTCAGTTTCTGTTCAGTAACATCCAACCTCCCATGAATTTCTCGACAACTATATATTATTGCCATTTAATGCCATCACACATTTTAAGGACAATGATACAGAATGTCTTACAGACTGCATTAGCTCAGATGAGCAATAAACAGAGATAAGACTGAGCTATATTTCTGCAAGCAATAGTCATAAATGGTTGTGTGATCACTCAGTGCACTACATCCGAAATTAATACATGTACAAACAACTCAGAAGTGTGCAACTGTCATATGTTTTGTTAACACTGTGGATGATGTTGTAGATCCTTGTATGCACAGTGATTTTCATTCTCTGCTGCAAAGCTGTTTCTGTGGCAAAGAGGGATAAGATACCCTTACTGTGTTTTAAAGGTTCATTGGATTGAGAGATCAAATCCAGACCTGTATAAAAAATATTTCACGTGTGCCAACATCAATTATGTAGTGTTGTCTATTTATTAGATTCTTTTCTTCCTTTCTCCCAATTTTCCTTTTTTTAATGCCGGTATTTGCACACTGTGCGGCTTAGTGCAAACAGGGGAAACAAACACAACAAATGCCATGTTAACTTACTTATCTCATTTATGTGATGCTTAGCAGTGAGCAAATCTGGACTAATGTCCCACACAGGAAGCAGACAGAACACCTGCAAGCAGAACATAGACATTCTAAATGTAAAAAAGGATACATTGTTGCAGTTTTTGCTTTCTATCACACAACACCACTAAGCGACATTGCATGGCAGTTAGCAAGCTTCCCCAAAACCTGCAGCCTTCAAACACCTGCAGAGAGGAAGCAGACAGTCAACAATTTCAAAACGGATACATCAGTAGCATTGCGCGGTGGTTAACACACAGAAGTTAATAATGAATAGGGAAATATCCAACTCTTATTGAACTTTTCCTGTGGCAGTAGGTGTAAGTGTAGGGCTGTAATACAAATGTTCCTGGGTTCTAATACAGGAACTGCAACATATTTTTACTGTTGCGACAGTTCACTTTATAGTAATGAAGAGGAAAATATCCAAGTGTTATTTCAATATTCCTGTGGCAACAGGTGTAAGTAGTTTAGGGCTGACATACACATGGTCCTTGGTTCTAATAAAAGAGATTCCAGACATTTTTACTGTTATTCCATTTCACATTATATTAAATATCACTTATAACATTTTATACATAATTATAAATAATAATAACTATGCATAGCAGTGGAGTTGATATGAATTATATGCATGAGGGATAAGGCACCCTTACTGTGTTTTGAAGGTTCAGATGTATGACTGAGGGTATACTGTCTACTATGTTTCTGTAAAAATATTTCTACTATCTGGACTTGGATGGTCTTCACACTTAAATAAGACACATACACAAATGAAGGTATATACAAGGACCTTGTCAGGACACATGCATACAAGATTAACACCTCAGTCTGTCATCTGTATTTATAAATAATTCATTACTATGTCTGAGAAGCACTTCTTTTGTGGCAAATATGAAAAATCACTGCTGTGGAAGAAAATGTTGTGTCCCTTATGCAAAGGTTTCAATTCCACACTGTAAAAATAATTTTTTCAGTGTATAAAGCCAAACCAAACATGTGTCAGATTATGAAATGTATGCTTCCAGTGCATGTACGCAAAGCTAAATCACCTAACAGTTACAGCAGCACCCCTCCCCCAAACTAATGTCAAGTGTCCGATTAACCTTCCAATTTTCAAAACTGCTTTCCTCTCTGTCTGGCACTGCTGCTCTCTGCTTAACATCTCACAAATGCAGTTGGCATCATTGCTTGGGTTTGCGCATTATCAGTAAATGCGATAACAGGAATTGGTGGGAAATGATTATTTGATATTGTACTGCCTTTGGGATAGACATGTCTGGTGTCAGAAGGGAATGTACCCAGTTTAGGGTATGAGGTGAGGTGTTCAGGAGTCCAGCTAGAGGCTTTTGCAGGGGGACTGTACCAGCTCACAGTATAAGTCTGAGGCTTGGAATAGTTGGCCAAAGCTGTATCCAGTGTGACTGGTATCCTTAATGACCTAAAAAGTGCAAGAGGGATACACTCAACCAGTGGTTGGATGAGTTCTGAACTAGCAACATCCCACAGCTGTGTAAGTATGCTAATAAAGAAAATGTATAATACCTAGAAAATAAATATAGGCAACAATGGTATGCATAATGCTCTTCTTTTCTTTTCATTTCTTTTCTTTTCTTTTCACAGCTAATTCTGAAATAGATGCAAATAGACAAGTCCATGCTGAGCATCTAGAGAGACTGTGGGAAGTATGTGGTGTGCATGCAGCACAAGAGAAGTATTACTGTATCTTTAAGAATGCAAAAAAGTTTTCTTTTCTATACAGTAGTAGAAAAGTAAGCATGTATATCCTTGCTGTAAAAGCAAATATGCATGTGTCATTCTGTAGCAATGCACAAACCAATTTTAGGAGTCAAGTGTAAGACTGTAGTCAGACATTGTGGGTTTCAAATACCATGAGTAACAAGTATAAAATAGTGCCCAAGGGGCATAAATGCCTTGCTGTTAACTTTAATCTATATAATAGGATCAAGCATATGTGCACTATTTGCATGTTGCAAAGATTACTTTGAGCAAATCATAATTATAATGTGTAGTTGTTAGGAAGTACACTTAAATGTAAAACTTCAAATAAAATAGTTGTATTATTGTGATGATGCATTATGTCACATATGATGGTACTAATTTTATCTCTTTTTTATTTTCTATTATGTGTTGTCAAAATGTCTCTATGTCACCCATCTCTATGAAATCACTAAATGCTTCACAGCACAGGAAGGTAGGCCACCTCCAGTGGCTCAGCCTGCCTCCGCTCCATCTGCTCCAGGACCTATGTCCAGCACATCTGGGACCAAACATTGCAGTACTGCCTCTGCTGCCCCTGCACTACCTGTATCCTAAGGTAGCACTACCCCAGCAGCTGGTACTGTGGCACCCTCCAAGAGTACTGACAGAAGTGGGGATTTTATCATCCACCAGGAGAAGCCAGGGTTGGTGCAGAGGGTCGTGCACTGCACCATTGGCGTATGCCTACACTGAATGGAGAGGCTGATCTCCCTCATGGTCCATAGGAGAAGGACATGTCAAGCACTCCAGCAACCAGCAGAGTAAGGGGACAGTGATGACAGTCCTGTGGGTGAGGACTAGATTCTCACTGTCCCCATGTTTGATGGGTATGGGCTTGTGTTGTCCCCTTGCTCACCCTAATCATAGTGTCTCCCAACCTTTTGTGTCCCTCACCATCCCTGTGTCTTGTTTTTGTCCTGTTTGTTTGCATTTGCATCCTCACCTACCCAACTTACCTGACTAAGAAATACCAGCTTCCCTTACCCAGCATTCCTCTCTTACTGAAGTAAAAAAAAAAAAAACAGGCACCTGTCACACACACAAAAAAAATATCATCCCATATACAGCACTCCACTTCGCAGACCTGTCTTCTTGACAGACTTGATTTGGTCCAGTTGGCTATACAACACGATTGTGTTGTTGTCACCCCTCTTTGTGAAGGTGACAGTCTAAATTCAGCTAATTGTTTGTGCATATTTTCATTTTACACTGTTGAAGAAATGGATAGCTATAGTTCTTTCCTACCTCTCTCCTGCACATTCCTATATTGCTTTCTTTTTGTTTTTACCCCTGCTTGCCCCTATTTCCCTACTTTCCTATTGACCCCATTTTAACACATATAATCTGGTACACAAATAGAATCACACACAACACACGTAAGTAACAAAAAAACACAATGGAGCCCTTCACTTTTTGGGCACTATGTTTGCATGGAGTTTGGTATCATGCACCAATGACAAGTGACAGTGAACAGCTCTTCAGTGGTGCTGTTACCTCTGCATAATACTGCTTAAACATGCTGCACTAAGGTAACACACACTAGCACACAGTGAATGTAGTATAAATAATTATTTTATTGCATTATTATTACCTATTTAAAAGTATTACATACACCTGGATTCAAACCCTATATCATCTGGGCTCCAAAAAAATGTATCTGTGCATTTACACTTGCTGTCACAAAGTTAGTTAAGCAGCAGGTATGTTTTATACACTCAGTATTGAGAACTCTCATAATGTTAGCAATGAGGCTCATATTTGTGCACTGCATGACTATGTGCAAACAGGGAAAGCAGTGGAAATGTGTATCTCCCATGTGCAAACGCTTTGCCAACCATCATGCAAGCCCAATTCTGGGTGTTGCACTATTTACAGTGGACAATAGCATGTATTACTTTTGTTTACTGCCCATTTAGTGTTCATGCCATGAAACTACATGTAGAAATACAAACAAAATGAAGGCAATAATCTAAGAAAATATCACATATTTACAATACAGCCATAGGTTCCTTTCCACCATGTACTGCAACCTTGGTCTCTCAGTTCACAAATATATCAACTACACTACAGAAATAAATAGGAAATGTCTTATATACCAAGCTCATTTTTGGAATGACAATACACGTTCAGATTTTCCAGTACTTGTAGTAATGTGGACAACCTGTTTGCATATAGTTTGCAAAGCTGTCTTTTAAAGTATACCTACACATTGGACACACAGCCAACAAACACGATACAATGCACACTCAACAATCTTGTAACAAGCAGAACTTTAATATCTTGAAAGCTGGTCATGGCTATCTATCCATTTCATGCAGGCCTCCCAACATCTTCTCTCCAATATCCACTGATGATGTCATCCACTAGTAATTGTCCTGTATCCTTGTAAAGGTTAGACTTGTACCATGGTGCTTGCAAAAAGTACTGAGTTTTCTAGTTGGTTTAGATAGGTAGGGGTTCTGTTCTCACTGCAGTCAACTGGGGTGTGTGCATCTGTATGTCTGTCTAGTCAGAAGATTATAATTGTGTATCCTGCAGTTACCACTCCAATCCCATGGATTGCCAATATTTTGACACTTGCACATGCCTGCACATCCATTTCATGCAGGCCTTCCAACATCTTATCTCCAACATTCACTGCTAATGTCATCCACTATAAATTGTCCTGCAGCCTTGTCAAAGTCAGACGTGTGCTGTGGCACTTGTGTAAAATACTGAGTTCTCTAGTCTGTGTACTTAGGTAGGGGATCTAATATCACGTCAATCAACTGGTGTGTGTGTGTGTGTGTGTGTGTGTGTGTGTGTGTGTGTGTGTGTGTGTGTGTGTGTGTGTGTGTGTTTGTGCACTTGCTTGATATTAGGGAGAACATTTTACACCAGCATGTGGGATACTGCTATTAGTATCTTTTCATGACCAGACACTGCTTATGTCATCACCTATAAAGTGTTGTCTGACACTCTTCAAATCAGACTTTTGCTGTGACACTTGCATTAAATACAGAGTTCTCTAGGTGGTGTGCTTGGGTAGGTGTTCTGTTTTCACTGCAGTCAACTGGTGTGTGTGTGTGTGTGTGTGTGTGTGTGTGTGTGTGTGTGTGTGTGTGTGTGTGTGTGTGTGTGTGTGTGCATGTATGTGTGTGTGTGTGTATACTTGCTTGACATTAGAGAGAGCATTTTACACCAGCATATGTGACACTGCTATTACCATGTTGCTCTTACCAGACTCTGCTGATGTTACCATCTATAGCTGATTTACAGATGTGCAGTATTTCCATAAGGGCATGGTCAGAGTCTGGCCTGTAGGCCAGGCACAAGTCACCTTATCCTAACATGATACAGATTACAGTGACAGGGCTTTCAGTCTATCCACATACATCATGGCATGGTTTGTAGGCCTTGTATTTTCTGGGTGAGAAACTCCTGTGGTCTCTCCAGCTGCTGTAGATGTCTGGTTAGGTACATACAAAAGGAAGCATTATACTCTATCTGTGATCTGATGAGGATTAAGTACAGTGCTGTTATAATATACTCAGATCTGGATACAATAGCCTGATTTATAAGGTGCATGATGTAACCTTTCCAAACCACTGTGGAAACTTGGTGATCAAAGTTCAGATTACTATCTATGTGTGTTCCCAGGTCTTGCACCACTGGATTTGAGCATGGCAGGGTGTGTTGTTAATGTTGTAATTAGTGGGAAATTCCACTTTGCAGAAGGCAAAAATAACGACACATTTTTGCCTTTATTTGTAGTCCGTGTGGCTTTGGCACCAATCATTTGTCTGTGTTAGCCCCTCCTGTAATATGTTAATATCATTGGTAGACTAAATGATTGCACCCAAAATGCAATTATCAGCAAACTTGGTAATCCAAAGGTCATATAGTTTAGCCTGGACTATCACTAAATATATTCCTAGCAGTAAAGGGGCCAGTACAGATCCTTGGGGAATGCAAATGGTGAGAGCTATGCTGGTAGAGGTTGATTCACCAACATTCACAAAATGTGCTCTGTCAGTGAGCCAATTGGCTAACCATGTAGTAATGTAAGGGTTAGAGTCCAGCTGGGAGAGCTTCTCAATGATTCCTGAGTGGGGGATTGTATCAAAACACTAGGCCAGATCAAGATAGGCGGTATGCACTGTCTTACCTTCATCCAGGCCTATCACACAGAATAGATGGGGTGTGACAACATCACAGATCATCTGTAGTGTGACTCAGAACATACACCTACCTGACACGGTTGGATCCACACTTCAGTATATTTCCATACATGAGTGTACATCAACATGGATCCATCTGAGTGAGAGGGGGACAGCAATTGATGCATGCATGTATAGACACATCCTGAGTCACCTCATCTGTGAGGTAGACCGACATGTAATCATGGACCTTTTCTTACTGGACACCTGTATCCCGGCTGTGTGCAAAAGAGATGTGTGAGTTGTTAATGGTACATCCTTGTCTGTTACATCTGTTAGATGTCCTCAAGAAGGTCATGCATGATGACAACACTACCATCCTGTTGAACTTGAGCAGGCCAAGGCATTTCACACAAATCTACACTGGGGTATTAACTCAACACTGTAGAAGTGGCCATAAAAACCTAAATCACCAAGTGGGTAGACCACTGGGTCATACACAAGGCATCTAAATATGTTGAAATGTGTGACTTGACCTATATGTCTAGTTCAGTGATCAGGTCTATACAGCAGGGCTGTCTGCTAGGCCCTTTCCTGCCCATTATTTAAGTCACAGACATCAAGAATGACATACGCATCCTGTGTCCAAACAGCTGTCTGGAGGACTACAGATTGTGGGCAATCATTGACCCCAACTGTGATATTAGTATAATACAGGCAGCATCAACACACACCAAAGATTGCTGCCACAACCATGACAATACATGAGATAAAACAAAAACATGGGGGATTTGTTACATTATGAAAACAAGCACACAACCCAATGATAATGTAGACATCACATCTTTATGAGCAGACTGAGTGGTATGTGACTTGTGTCCTGGGGTAGATGGTATGTGGAACATCCACCAGCATGTGCCCACAGTGGTGACTACTGCATTGTATGTAACACAACTCCTGAGTATGTGCAGGAGGTCCACATCAAAGGACATAATACCTCCATAGTTCACAGCTTTCATCACACCAATAACTGAGTACAATACACACTTCTTCATGTACCTCCTTACACACACACACACACACACACACACACACACACACACACACACACACACACACACGTGCTCACACATAAAACATTATGTCTGATGAAGTGCTACTGAGGGGGAAACAGCTTACTATTGAGTTTTTGTTAAAATGAAGTACAGTAATGAAATTATATATATATATATATATATATATATATATATATATATGTGTGTGTGTGTGTGTGTGTGTGTGTGTGTGTGTGTGTGTGTGTGTGTGTGTGTGTGTGTGTGTGTGTGTGTGTGTGTGTGTGTATAAGGTTGTATAGGAGGTGCAGAATAAACAGATATTTTCAGGGTTTTGAAGAGTTTTGGTTGGGGTGTCATTTATATCTTTTTTTTGGTTTCATTCATTATAAAGACAGTCAAAGGAATTTCAGCTTTATAACATTGGTGAGTTTTACTTTTTGCTGAACTACTCAAAACATAAATTGAGCGAAAAAAGGTATAGTGCCAGAATCTGAAAAAATGTGGAAAATGTTTGCATATCTCAGAGGTAATTAATCTTTGAAATTAGCCTTCATATCTGAAGTCTCAGTGCCCAAACTGCATAAATTTACAGTGCAACAGGGTAACGTAAATACACACTGACTTGAAATAATTTTCTTCTTAAGCACTGACTATTGAGCCAGCAGTATTGATGGGCTTAATAGTTTTCAGCTTACAGCACCTCAGTGAGTTTCAACAAATTTTAGCAATGCTTTATGACAAAAACATACTTACACACTGAGTCACGATGCAAGCATGACTATCACAGAAGTATCATACAACAGCACAAGCTGAACGTGTACTATAAAAGACTTGTCACAGCATTAAGGCATGTATGGATAAAGTCATGGATCTGCCTATTTCATTCATTTTGTTTATTTGCACTGCTACTGAAGATGATGAATATGTAGGAAAAAAGTAAACATGCAGATCATGTTTATTAGCACTGAGTAAAAACAATTATCGCTTAGTGCAGCCTGAGTTTAGGGTCATGAGGGTCCTTCCTAGGAGCATGGTATACAAATGGGCTTCTTGCGTCCTACACTGTGGCATGCTGCTGTCATACATTTTACACATAACAGTATGATGCTTTAATATATGGCATACAATGAGCATTTTTTTATTTAATTTACTGACATGAAAGAGCCTACTAGGCCTCCGACTTTTTTTCATGAGAGACTGGAGGTGGAATTTATATAGACTAGAGGAAATATGTACAAGATACCATGAAACTTCCTTGTTGCTGTTGTTTCCAACAGTTGTTCATGAGAGTCTGGCATTTAGCTGACTGATTTATGGTATGATGTGGAGTGGGGAGACAGTCAGAAGGTAATGGAAGGTGTAACAGGAAGTGAACACAATGCTGTAGCTTGTGATGACATTTCTGATGCTTCATAAAACAGTATGCACTACTTTCCTGACATGAAGAGTTTTGAAGATAGCTCTTCATTTTGTTGAAACTGTGTGAATTGTTCAAGTTGTAAGGCTTCCCTAAACATTTGTGATGGCCAGTAAACAGGCTACAACTCTATACAGGTCAAGAAAACATTATAAATCCTCCCTGCTGGATGTAGCTCATCATATTCTTGCTGAAGCTGAAGGCTGAAGTGTCAGACAAATAAGCAAAATAATATGATGAGGAGGGAGATGTAATGGAGATTAGAGAGCAAGTTTTGAAACAGAGTCAGTGAAAACCTTTTCCTTGAAGTGAGGGTAGGACAGTGCTCTTGGGTTGCCCCTGAAAAGGGGCACTTATGTCCAGTGGCCTACTCAATTAACAAATGTATAAAAATAAAGCAAAAGTTGTAGGATAAAGGTAAGTATAGTATATGACAGCTATGAAAATAAATGGTCACCAAGATTCCAGTGCAAGGAGAAAGACTTAATAAGTTTAATGCCAAACTAAACAGACATTTATCAGTGATAAATGCTGTCTCCTACTGGAGATATGATATAGAGTACCAACAACAGTTATAGATGTGCACTCAACAACGTAATGTTTTGCTTGGTGTGTGGCTTTACTAAGCATAACAATTAAGGCACATAGGTGAAATATGACAATTTGGGTCAAGATAGGGAAATGTTTCATCCTTCACCTATAAACCTCATGTAACATAACTTTTTGAATGTACTGAAAGATTGCTGTCTTAAATTCTACTTGCTAGCACCCTCATATAGTCTCATTTTATTGACCATACATCTTAAACAGCTATTGATGTATTTTATCTTTAGTGCAAGTCAGCATTTGGTGCTGACAAATGCCTGCTTTTTAATGCCATATAATTTTCCTTTTAATTAGAAAGAGATGATTTTAGCATATAATTTTCCTTTTAATTAGAAAGAGATGATTTTAGTGGTAGGATGTACCTTCTCTGACTAAAAATAACACATTTTTGCATAAAATATATTTATTATCATCTGCTGCTGGCCACGAATGCTATATTTCATTTCCTATCCACAGCTTAGCCTATCTGAATATGAATGAACATTGAGACTATGCTATGAAATGAGAAAAAAAGGTGATGACCTGTGTCTTAAAACAGCCAATTAAAAATGCTGCTTCTCAAATTAAGATTTAGTCTTTTTATATCTGTTGTTGGGTCCTTCCTTTGTACTTGGTAAAAGTAAAATGGAACGATTATGAGGACAGATGGTCTGCAGGACATGGCAGCCAGTAAAAGAAACTGCACTGATTACTTGCCATTTTAGTGACTGTTGTCATGGCTCTGGTAATGGTAAGAGTAGCTTGAGCTCTCCACCCCCCTCTTTCTGTTATGATTCTTAGCTTCACTAGTTGCAGCACTGATTTCAGCAACCAGCAAGACCATAGATCGTAAATGAGTTCATCATATCTTTTGTGGGTAAGTGGAATTTTTTTGTGATAAAGTGGCTGTTTTTATCTTTGCTCAGAAAAAAACACAGAAAATTAAATGTATTATTATTTTATAGCCAGAGCATTAAATTAAGTGCACTATTTCTCACCAAATTAATTCTGCATTTCACTGTTTAAATTATTGTGAAACAATATCAAATCAAATTATTGTGAAACAATATCAAAGTATTATGGCATGTAGAAATTGTATTGTGGACTTGTTTATTCCATTAATTTTATTTATTTCATTTTGTTTTGCTAATTATTTGTTTTTTGAGATTTTTCCACTTTTGACTTTTTATCCTGAAAGCAGATTTCTTTTTGGATTCCCGTGTATGTATCATAATGCCATTGCTGACTATTCTAATTTATTATCATGTGTAGAAAAATGTGTCTTGAAAATAGGTAAATAATGTTATCTTTATATTAAGAAATTGTTTAGCCATGTTCTAGACTAACTTGTCATTTCTACATATTTTAAGAAATTGACATGATCATTGTTAAAAGATCAGTGATATGGCCTTTTGGGGACAGTATATATGTGTTTGATAGCAAGAAGTTGAAATACATTACTGTGGATATTATTCTATTTTCACTTTCTTCACAGTCAAACATCTGAAGTGTACATAGAAGGTACATATAAGTTTGCATGTAAGTGAAGGGAGGGTATAAGGTAGACACAGTATGTGTGTGAAAACAAAATGTCAGTTACATGACTATTGCTACATGATCATTGCAATGACTTGTTGGGGTACTATACATATCTGAGACAACAAGCTGAGCTATGGTAATGTAGCCATGTTATACACTCTCTTTGCAACGAGACATCAGAAGTATGCACAGAAAATGGTTATCTTTTGGGGGGAAGGATATGTGTGAAAGCAGAGATTAGTCACATGATTGCTGTGAGGCAACCATTACTATAGCTTTTGAGGAGAAGTGTATGTATCTGAGAGCAACACAATGACATACATTACTGTGACTGTTATATTTACATGACTCCTTCACAAAGAGGCATAACTTATTGGAAAAGTCACATTTCAAAGGACAGTATGTGTGTGAAAGGAGCTAAAACTAGAGTTTGCTGTATTTTTAAAACAAAGTGATGGTAGACAAACAATTTGGTTTTAATATTGTTATTTTGTATTATAATTTAAAAGCCAACCCCCCCCCCCCAAAAAAAAAAAAAACAAACTAGTAATACAAGTACTAGGAAAATAAGTGGAAGGGTAAATCAAGAATCAGACACTAAATTTTAAATGATGTAAGTACTTCTTCCTAGTAATTGTATTGTAATTTTACAGCATGCACATTGTTACTTTTTTCTCTTAGATGCTGAATATGTAATACATAAAGTCATAAATATATTTTATTTTATCACAATAGAACTAAATCCACCGTTTATTTGATCCTAAACATGATATTCTATAAAATTTGAAATGTTTATGAAGAAATAAAAGAAAAAGGGAAATTGTTAATGGGAATTGTGACTTGGCACTCAGAAATTCAGCATATAATTGTATTGCCTCTGTAATTAAAAGCAGAATTTAGCAATAATTTTTAACTAAACAGTCAGCTCTGTTGACCAAAACATTTTTACTATAACATGTCTAGCTGAAATTGCAGCCATCAGGTTACTAGCACCACACTCACCTTCATCCTGCATGTCTATTGTCAGTATACATACCTATAAGGGTCACAAGGGTGCAGATTCCAAGTTCTTACAGTTCACTGAGACTGCATCCACCCACAGTGATGTTTTAGGAATAGATGGCCCTATTGTCAGGCATATGTATGGTACTCTTATCAGGCTGGATAAAAGAATAATGTGACAGATGTCTTTCCTGAGACAGGATCCAGAATGTAACAACCATTAATTAATATGGACTTTTGGGAGGCAGTCTATGCATATCACTGCAACAAGATCCCTCCATCTTGGCAAAAAATTATTATTTCCTAACAGTGGACCACATGGAGTGAATGACTTTGCTCACTGTACTCAGAAGGACATGCAGAAGGATATGATTGAACTTGCAAATGTTTGAGGCAGGAAAGACACACTGGTCTTGAGTGGTATTTTGCCATAATCCAGAATTATGCCAACATGCAATCGCAAGATTATTGGCTAAGTAACTGGTGTCATTTTAGGGAAATCGAGTATATGGCAGTTTGGAATAGGATGGCTAGCAAGAAGTATTGCTTTTCTATGAGTGGTCTGTCCCTTTCTAACCATGGCTTTAGTATTATAGCTAAAATCTTTGCTGCTCTATAGTGCCATTTTTAGGGAAAGTCAATCTACTGGACATTCCAACTTAGTAAACCACCATTTGAAACACATTAAATAAAGTAACTTTACTCAATGCCAAGAGCCTTGACATAAAAAGATTCCAAAGCATTAGGCCCTTCTACAACTAGAACACACTCATATAAATATAGTTAGAAAGACATAGTTTCAAAGAAATGAAAGCACTTCCTCTATTCCTGGGTTTAATGCCTATTATGTGTTCAGACCTACTGTAAATTATATATGGAAGAATCATTATTTGTCAAGGCTATCATCACCTCATGATTGCTTCCTCTGGACACCAACACTGAACTCCAAATAAATGTAAACAAGATTAACTACATCTTCATAGCTAGCTATAGAATGCCCTCTATTTTCCTTTTTGACCGTGATAGCAGTCTTAACATCTTAACTGATATCCACACTAAATACCTTTCTACTGGGGGACTTCAAATATCAGTCAATAAACTGTTTAACCTACACTGCCAGTGGTCAGCATGCCCAGTGTTTCCTTGACATTATAAGTGCTAACTCCCTTGACTGTTGTGGCACCTGCTGCAACTCCCTGATGTGGTGGCCCCTTCCTCAACTCAAAATGATTTTCCTTTCAAGTCAAGGTCCAAAAAAAAGTCATTTCAGCGATAATAACTTCTTTCAGTCTTTGAAATTCTCTTTAAAATTCTCTAGCAAATCACTTTGTGCCTTGCTAGAGCTGTATTTAAGAAGCGCATGGCTTGGTACATTCCCACAGCACTTCAGCCTGATTAAAAATTCAGTAACTTAATGCCAGTATTCCACTATCACCAGTCGGCAATGGCATCTCCTGATTGCTACCCCTGACCCCCTCCACCTAGAATGGATGTCTAATTCGCTCCACGCTACCAACACTTCAGCACCCTTGTACAAAAAGTTAACCATCCTACTAGGGGCTCAAATGTTATCAATCTTGTCCTGACAAATATGGCCACTTCTTGCACATCATCTTCCCTCATTAAATTGGATCATAAATCAGTGATCTTTTTCTTAAAAAAAACTGGTGGCACATCCCCCACAAATACCGGTGTCTATGGGGGCTTTTCAAAAGCAAACCTTCTTTCTTTTCTGATAGATCCCATTGTTAAAGCTGCTGCCCATGCATGTTATTTCTATTCCACTTAAATAGTTTGTTAATTCGACTTTCTGTATCTGTACCAAATGTAATGAAAAATTTAAAAATAAGTGCCTGTGGTGAAATACCGATATAAATAAACTATATAACAAAAGAGATCATTTACTTAAGGCTTGTAAGATGACTCATTATATCTACCCTAAAAGCACACAAACAAACTAGTAAAGAACTTAAAGGAACCACTAGGAAGTGTAGAGTTGAATATGATTTTAAAATATCCACTAAAACAAAAATAACTACAAATCAGGAAATTAAGAACTAACAACTGGCAATGTTTGGAGCTAGTGTACAATAATGCTGCCTACTCTGTCCCAAGGAAAGAATCAATAACCTAGCTGACAAATTTAGTGGAAAGTTTGCTCCACCCACAGTTATGGCTATTCCACAGATTCCATAGTTTCTGCAACCCTTTATAATTACCACAGAACATGTCCTGTCAAACCTTTCAAAACCTGAGAGACCTCATTCATGGGACCTTGATAACATATGTTGCCTGGTTGTGAGTACCATATATGGCTTATCTGAACTACATAACCACTTTAATCTAAGTGGTTCCACTGATTACACTGAAGAAGTCTGGAAAAAAGCCATTGTAATATTGTTACACAAGGGTGACCCAACCACAGTCCCTGGTACCTATAGACCCATTAGTCTCACTAGCCTCACATGTATTATCTCAGAAGTAATCTGGACATTGAAAACCTCTTAACCCTGGACCTTCATCAATTTGTTTTTTTGTAAATGACAGGTTTCAACTTTTTAACCTCATTAATTTATTTGAAAAAGTCACTGAAGCAGTGGATAGTGGTTATGCAGTACATACAATATAGCTGGACTTGGCCAAGGCCTTTGACACTATTCCTAGTGTTAGTATTATTTATAGACTTACAGATCTGAATATAAATCCATATGATGTTCAATGGATAGGTAACTGGAGATCTGACAGAAACCCATGTGGTTAGAGACTTAGAGTCATGTGTTCTACTTCCGAAAGGAAAATAAGTTACTTCAGGTGTACCACAAGACTCATTGTTGGGCCCTCCTCAGTTTGGCATCTATATCAGACCTTCAGCCCAGTATTTCTGGCATATGGTTATCTAAGTTTGCAGATGAATATAAAATGGCTGTTGTTTTCTGATCTTCCACTGACCCACAGTTGCTCCATCAACCCACAATTGCTCCACCATGCAATTGTTAATGTTAACAATTGATGCAATGGCAATAGTCTCAAATTAAATGTGACTAAATGTAGTACAGTTAATTTTGAATTAAAAAGTCCACATCCTTTGCACTCTTCCAATCAGACATTCTCCTAAGGGATATAGGCATTCTTGCTAATAATTCCTTATCTTTTGATCATTGCATAAATCATGCAAAGGCAAATGCAATAAAACAAACAGTACAAATGTCATGGAAACTGCAGCCTGTAATGGCTTCATGTTGTCAGGCGAGTAAGATGCAAAAAAAGACATGTTAGTTTCAAAGTTACCTGAATCCTAGAGCTGTTCTTTTCACACAATGGAACAATAATCAAATATCTATGAGTATGTACCTAGAAGGCTAAACAGAAGATATCTAACCATTAGGCTGCAACAGGGAAAGCCTAAACTAGTGGTGGAAGGGTATATGTTCTATCTTGAGAGAGCAATATATGCATAGCAATTTTTGGCAAATGTATTAAAGAGGTGCAATACGTACACTGACAGAGCCACATCAATAACACACATAGATAGAGAGAAGTGCTCAAATTAAGTACTCATCAACATTCTCCAGATGTCACGGAAGCATCTGCGGCATGCAGAACCAACAAATTTAAGGAAAGAGACCTGATGAGCAGAGATGTTTCCTGTGTGATTGTCCTGGACATAACTGAAGATGATATCATACAGGACATGCCCAAAAGGAGATACCAAAGAGAATAGCTGCACAAAACAGGCAGAAGATGCAGATTGCCATAGACAGGTTGCAGTGACCCTCACTGATACCAAGGCAGATAATTACCCTCAAAGATCAAAGTACTTGTGTGACATTCTGAGGTCCCAGCAAGGCATACCATAGTGTTCAATGGCACTAGGGGCTAATATAGACATTCTGCTCAAATTGCTGCTGACAAATGGAAAATTTCCCACCAACCCTGAGATCTTGCCGACATCTCTACACAATGGAAGACTCCATTTGTCTATGGACTGATGACCTGAAAGGTGAAAACAGTACACAATGTGACATGAACTGTGTAAAAGGAGGTGGCCGGTGACTTTTGAGAGTGTCTGAATCCTCCACATATACTAATAAGTTTAAGAAGGTGGTCATATGATCTGCCCATACACAATTCTCCAAGGTGACCAGTAAGGGACACTGACTTCACTTTTCCGTATCATGTGACATCAGATTTAGAAACATCATATGGCCCCTCTCTATGGCATGGAAGCCATAACTGCCCTACTACTAAGGAGTATCATCTCTCTAGCTTTCTAGCCTGCCTTCAGTGTAGTGCCAGACTTTAAAAAAGTTCCATTAACAGTTGCCAGATGCTGCCTACCTCTGACTGGATTTGAGCTCATTTGTTCCTCCATACTTGGCATCTTCAGCATGGGAAATAGCTATCCAGAGAGGCCAACATACAGGTATCCACAATGGTGCTTTGTGGCCTTGCCTCCATCATGGCAAGGGTGGCATATAGTACAAGCCTGAGCTCATCTTCTAAGTAGTGATGAGTGACCCCATGTTACCACTGGAACCATTATGTCCTCCCAGTATGAATGCTTGTTCCTGTGCACCTGCAGTGAGGACTACTTCCTATGTGACTTGGTGGCTGAATGCCCATCTCCGAGTCATGCTTTTTATTGTTGCCCCTTATCTATAGAATCATTGCAGTGAACATGGCTGACATGTCCCATCCCTTATAACTGACTGATTCACTCTGTGTAATGAGCATGAACTAGGTCTCAGAGGCCATGATGAATCTGAAGACTCACTGAGGACTGGAATATTCTGCAGACTGATAGTCTACTACTGCAGCATAAATAAGGCATCGTCAGGACACATGAAAACTGTAGCTGTTTTCAAAGCAACATCAAAAACCTGAAAATGGACTGCTGGATTCCAAGCTGACAATAAGCTGATAAGAAATAAGAAAAACAATGCAGTGCAAGATCTGTAGTGGCAATTGCAGATGAAACTACTAAACTTACATGGATATAACAGATAGACATAGTATTTTTCTATGTTGTTTATGGCCAGATGTAAGAACAGCTTGGGGGATATTTTACACCAGATGAACAGCCCATATTGTTACTGCCATATGTAAAGTAGCGGGAAACCAATATGAGTGAGGAGTTGCTCAGAAATATAGAGGTACATCTGTCATGAGCAGAGTACAAAGTGGAGTCCAGACAATCATAATGCAGGAATGTAATGTGCTTGCTATGCACACCAACCTAATTTGATGATGGAAAGCCAGCATCATAAACCCCTGAAGCAATAACATTTACTTTACTTCTTGCTGTAATTCCAGTCTTTTTCAATCAATTCATAGACAAACTTGCTCCAAGTTTGGACAGCATAGTGGAATTTCAATATCTAGAGGGTAAATGCAGTTTAGAAAACTTGGACCTCTTAAATGAATTTATATACACAGACACACACACACACACACACACACACACACACACACACACACACACACACACACACACACACACACACACACACACACACATACACACTTGCGTGCGCGTGTGCACACACACACACACATATATATATATACATATATATATATATATGCTCCCATTTGCTCATATCTTAACATCTGCAAAATATACATACATGTGCAATCCAATCTCACAATGATTTTCATCTAGCAGACTCAAAAGATATTGTCTGGTGTACCACATTTGGATGCAAGCTACAAATGCAATCAAGAATCACATTTTCAGCCATTATTTTACGCAAGTTCAAATTTGCAGGTGCTGCCCTGAGGTATTTTGCTCTGACAGTAATGGTACAAAATGTATTGAAAGTGAGAAACATAATTTTCTACGAATAAAATTGGAAAAACAACATAAACAAGAAAACGCATAAAACAATAAAGAACAAAGTGACAGCATGATTATTGTTACATCTCAAATCTGTCCTAGATTAAATCATTGATGTCCATTCTGCCAGAAAGCATCACCCATATTGTATTTTCAGAAGGTCACATTTTTAATGCTCTTTCTTTAATTGTATTCCTTCCCTTTAGACAATTAGTCCAGCATGACTGTATCTTCATTCCTTGTCAGTCCAGTGCCAGGTTAATGAGAATTATTCCTCAGTAATCAGAAAACCTATCAGGTGTCATAAATAGTAAGAATGTTTTTATTCATAAGGCCTTGCATTACAATGCTTCCTAATAGGCATGTCATGGCAACTTTCTAAATGTAAATCTGTACCAAGAATTGTTTTTGCTATTCTAATTTCCCTCTTTTTCACTTCACCAACAGTCTCTCCATTACTTTACCAATAGTTAGTTCAGTCTTAGCTTTATATTTCCTAGTTATTGCTTTCTTCTTTCTTAACAATGATCGGATTCCTGTTCGATTTGGTCAAATATGTTAGTTAGTCATATCCAGGGAACATTAATGACTTACTAATCTTTACTGCCTTACTAAGTACTTCTGTTGGTAAGTGGTTCCGCTGTAGCTTATAAGTATTTAATCTCTGAAATGGCCAGAATGTAGGCACTGATGGTCAATGTGTCTGTCTTTTACCCTAAGCATAAATGGTCTGCCTGCAGGAACATCCTTGTAGCCTCACTGGTGTATAAAACAGTTTGTGCAAACATTTCCAAGAAAGGATTTTAAATTTCCTAGACTTTATAGCATGTTCAAGTAACTGACCTACATATCCCCAAGTCATATCATGTAGTTCTTCTTCTGCATGCTTTACCCAACATAGCTACATTTTCCACTATTATATTTCTTAACTCTCTCAGTGCTTTAAATGTGCTGCTTACTAGCATTTTAGTCATTTGCAGCTCATCCCTAGTCTCTATTAATAATGAGATCAGTGTAGGTGGTATTATCTCATGACTCTTTTATACAAAATCTTTGTCTGGCATGTAATATTTATTAATTAATTTATTTATGCATTCATTTGAGGCTTGTTAACCTGGTTAGAGGGCTGCTACAAGACCCTTTGCAGCCTTATCCCAGGCCACAAGGCTATAAAAAATAAAGAGTAAATAAACTTTAAAAAAACAGTTGTGTACTTACCATAATGATAGACCTGTGTTGTCTGTCTCTGTCCTTCCTCAACTGATGTGTCTCACATCTGACCTCGGATCCAATTTTGGATGCTTTTTCCAGAATTAAGATCCATACCTCAAGCTCCTTCCCTTACCCATAATCCTCTTCTGCCCCCATTACCTGAGATTGAGTTTTGCCTTTAATTTCTTAAAAAAACAATACATTAAGCACAAATAAGTAGTATTATAGAAAAGGTAGCAGAAGACTCCATAAAAGGATGGGAGAAAATCTGCAGTGCAGCTGCAGGAGTATGAAATCCTGCACAAATGGTAGCCAATACAGTCATACCAAAAACCAAAGGAAAAAAATCCATGAGAAGGAAGGGGGAAGGAGGGAGGGAAGGTGAAGAGGGATGTAAACAGACAACACAGATCTACTGTTATGGTAAGTAACATTCATATCTGATATTGTCTTTTCTGTCCATTCCTCAACTGATGGGACAGAGTCCCCAGCTACTTAGCTCCATGGGTATTCTCATGGAAGGATGTCCCTGAGGACAGCAGAACAGAAAGCCCCCCTATCTCTGGAAAGTAAATTCAGTTTGTAATGGGAGATGACATAAAATTAGACTAGGTGGCAGCAGCACAAATGTCATCAGTGGCAGCAGCACAAATGTCATCAGTGGAGGCCATAGAAAAGAAGCTTGAAGAAGTGCAAACAGATCTTGTTGAGTGTGCTTTTGGCGGTTTAGGTAAGGTCAAACCTTTTTGCCACATGGGAGATACAGCCAATCAATCATGTAGCTAAGGTAACCTTTGACATGCCTTGACCTGGCTTAAGAAAATGACACAAGTAATTGGTCTGAATTCTTGAAAGGTTTGGTTTGATGAAGGTAGAAACATAATTGTCTGTGCACATCTAATAAATTAAGCATGTACTCTCCTTTATTTGAAAATTTTGGAAAGGAGACTGGCAGATTAATACTCTGATTGAATGAAGTCTGTGTAGCTCCTTTAGGTGAAAAGGAGAAGTTGTTGCATAAAGAAATCCTGTCCTTGTGAAGATAATATGCAGAGGTTGACAAGACAGGCCTTGGAACTCTGACACCCTTCTAGATGAAGTAATTGTTACCAGGAAAAGAGTTTTCCAAGTCAGAAATGTTAAATTCACCTTGGCAGCAGGTTCAAAAGGGGCTTGGGTTAAGGCTTGTAACAATGCAGTCTTGTCCCAAGGGGAAGTAGGATCCTTGAGTGGAGCTCTAAGAAGAAAGGTACCTCTCAGGAAAGCTTTACACAACTTGAGTGAGTCTAAGGAAGTGTGATTTTCTCAGTACAGCAATGGTATGAAGATTGCTGCTAGCTGAACCTTAAGAGTTGAATAACTAGTTCTGTTATGGAAAACTGAAGCAAGAGAATCTAATACTGCTGATACAGGGACAGAAAGGGGATCTAAATGTCTCTGCAAAGACCAAATGGAGAATATTTTCCACTTATCTTTGTAAACTTTCCTAATGGATGGTGTCTGAGAATAGGCAAGAATACAGCCCACTTAGGATGCTTGATTGACTAGCCATAACATGAAATGGAAAAAGCATGCAGTTAGTTTTAGGGCACAAATATCCAGATAAGGCATTACAGATGGATGACAGAAGAGATCTATTTTCAGATTGAACACCAAAGGGGGTGAACCAGATAAGGCCAAAGAAAGGGAAACCACATCAGTTGAATCCAGAAAGGGGCAATGAGAATGATCTTGATCTTTTGTTGTAATACTTTCTGCATAAATTCCAGAATTAGGGGAGTTGGTGAGAAGGCATATAGGAGACCGGAGATCCAGTTGTGAATCAGAGCATTTCTCAGGGACTTTTCCTTCAGAGGGATCAAAGCAAAGAAACTGCTCCATTGAGAATTAGTGGGAGAAGCAAAAAATCACAGCATGGTTGGCCCCATTGAGAAAACATTTGTGTCACCACTGTTGGACTGAGATACCACTCATGAGGTAGCAGAACAGATCTGCTTAGTCTGCACGCTAGAATGCTGGTCTTCCCCAGCATACACATTCCTATCAGAAAGGAGTTGGAATATACCGCCCATTTCCACTGTCTCATTGCTTCTTGAAACAATGGGTAAAAGTGTATTCCCCCTTGTTTGTTGATGTACCAGACTACTGAGATGTTGTTGGTCTGGACAGAAATCATCCCTAGAGGAACCGTATCCTGAAAAGGCTTCAAAGCTAGGAGGACTGCCCATCTTTCCCATGAAATCCCCCTCCCTGCCCAAGTTGGGAAGCATCCATGGTGACTGTGGCTTTGGGAGAGGCAGAACTAAAAGGAATAGCCCCTCTCCCCTGAATACACTCTGGAGAGTGAATCCACCAAGTTACATGGTGCCTGTGGATTTTTGTTCAATGGACTGGAAAGGTCATGGGCTGGAAACTGATTGACCATTGGACTGCTAGTTTCCACTTCAATGCTCTCATATAAAACCTTGCCATGGAGACCAAAGTAAAAGAGGCTGCCATTGGCTCAGAAAGTTGCAGAGTCAGTCTGATAGGCAGTATCTGATGGGAAAGGAGTTGTAGGGCTTGATTTCTTAGAGTGACTAACCAGTTCTCCAGCAATCTTGCAATTCGAATGGTTGTTTTAAAGTGTGCCCCTATGAACACCAGACCCAGTACTGGAAAAATGTGATTTGTCCTGTTCACTTTAACTCTTTGGTTGGACCAGAACTGAAACAAATAATTTCTGGCCCAGACTACTAGAGATCTGGTAGGAGCAGTAAGGAGCCAGAAATCCAGATAGGGGAATACCTGGAACCCTTGCAATTGGAGATGAGCTGTAACCATTGCCACGCATTTACTGAACACCTTTGTTGATGGATATCCAGGCTTCTGGATGCAGAGACAAATTCCCCTCCAACTGTCTCCAAAGTGCAGCAGTCGTGCAACCATTCAGGAGCACTGAAAAGACCTCTTGGAAAATGGAAATCTGAAGCTTTGATTCTGTAGGTCTCTTCTGCCACGAGGGTGATGCCTACCATTAGAATGCCCCCCTCTGCTTCCGGGTATCTATGTCTGAAAGAATCTTCCTAGAGAAGGTCCGGGGGGTGAGTTAGAAAACTGTATCCTTACTGTAGAAATGTTTTCCCATCCTGCTCACTCTTGGAGAGTGTGTCTTTGACCTTAGGGCTGAACAAAGTCAGGCCATCAAGCAAGGTATTGATAAAAGATGTCTTAAAGGGTTCCACAAAATCACACAACTGCATCCAGGCATGTTTCCTTATAGTAACACCTGTTCCTTCAAATCTTGAAAAATCGTTCATTGCATTGGATATGAGTTGCACTGAGACATTCAGCAGGGACTGAAGGGTGGCCAGCTGTAAATACACTATTTTTCTGACTTCTGCAGACATGGATCCAGAAAGACACTTGGAGAGCTCCTTTGTCAAATCTCTCTGAAGCCTAGTCATGTGTCTCAAGTAATTCAGTGACCTTAAAGGAAAGGTAGCTAAGGCATGCACTTGCTTCCCAAACCTGTCCAAAGCCCTGGACTTTATGTTTGGAGGATGGACAGATGATTTCTCCTCTAAGAGCTCCTTCTTAGTGGCTGCCACTACTACCATGGCATCCACAGCTGGGCCTTTCTGCCAATGAGAGCAGTCTTTAGTGAAAACAAGATAATTGTCTGTTTTTATGGGAATCGGTTCTGTGATGTCTGGTTCCTTCCATGTCTGGCAAAAGATTAAATCCACCATCTCATCAGCCAGAGGAAAATCCAATGGAGTAGCTGAACCAGAACCAAAACCTCAAAAAAAAAAACTCAACAAACAAAACAAAACAAAAAAAGATTCCTCCTGAGAAGGAGCTTTGGAAGACCAACCTCCTTTTTGTCTGAGAAGCCCAAAAGATACGTTCTCAAGGGGTGAAAGCCATTGTCTTCTGGCAGAGAAGGGGGAGTCAATGTGTTTCCTTTTACACTTATGCTTCTGAGGAGCTCCCAAGGAGGAGGGGATCCAGAGAGGATTCAGAAGTCTGAGGGGTGTCCTGAATGAGCAGCTTTTCAAGGCTAGTATGAACTGGCTGTCTCGATGGGACAGACTGCACAGGATCGAGATCCTGGGCTATCAGTTGTGGAGAGGGATAGAGATGTCCTTTATTCAGCCTTGGAGAGAGCTCTCTCCCACTGTCTTGAAGGCAGAAGCTGGGAGAGGACCCATGACCACCCCAGTAGGAGCTGAAGCTGCCATACCACCATGAGCAAGAGCACCACCCTGACACTGCTCCAAGATCAAAACCAGAGATGAACTATCTAATGCTGAGGGTCCAAAGGGAATGGAGAACTCTTGACAGCTTCAGAGTTGAACCCTTTTTCCCAGAATTGGCATTGAAGCTTTGGTTCTGAGATCTATCTGGCTCAGACAAAAATCAGGGCCATTTGGGACAAAGATGATGCCTGAGTTGAAGATGACCACACCATCGGATCCGGCATGGACAACCTGGAAGAACTCGAATCCAGCATCCCTTAACCCAGATGCTGCATTGGGGTAGAAGTAGCCATAGGCAAGGGAGAGGGTCCAAAAACTCATGGGTCCAAAGGGAAATGGAGCTGGGAGAACTCCCAGTTTTATTTGGATTTTGAGAAACTTCCTCATCATTCTATCCACATCAACTTCTGTCAAATGCTGGTACACATAATGGACCTTAATGAAGAAGATGTGGAAGGCTAGCTTGAAGTCCTCTGTAAAGGTCTGTCCTGCAGAAAGGGTGACTGCAGCCTAAGAGAGACTGGATCCAGGGAAAACCTCAGCTCTGGCAAGGTAGAAGTCTTGGACTGTACTGGAAGCAGATCCAGGGCATTTTTAGGATCTGAAGGGTTGGAAATCATAGTATTTGGAGCCAAACATAAAACCGGTGAAGGAGAGTGGTCAGGGGATAATTTCCTTGCCTCTCTGCCCTTTCCTTTTGGCCTATCACTCTTGTCCTCCTTTGTGTTTATCAAAGGACTTTTTCCCAGATGAGAAAAGTCCAGATGCAGATTTAGAAGATTCAGAAGGTATGAGACCCTTGCAAATGAGCTTATTACACTATTCAGTCATGGCAAAGTGACCAAATGCCATGCAAACCAAGCAATCCTCCTCCAAGTGAGTTGCCCCCAAACAATACACACACTTTAGGTGTAAATCAGATTTTAGTATTTTGTGCCTATAATCCACACATTTCTTAAAACCAGTAGGCTTGTCTGACATAGTATATAAGAAAAGACAAGAAATACCAACAATAGTATCAATAACTACTAGATAACACTAGTAAGCAAAATAAATGTGCTGAAGGTGTGAAGGAGGGCTAGAGTTAAGATTTTATATATATATATATATATATATATATATATATATATATATATATACCTACCTACATCTACATATATGGGGATGGAAGGAACTTCAGTTCAAAAAAGATCAGCACAAGAAGAAAAACAAAATACTTTACAACTGAAAATATTTGAAGAAGTACCTAGCTGAAGTAAAGCCTGAGCCAACGAATCATGTTCGTACTCTATAAGCAGAAAATGAGATCTGAGGTAATGTTGGGGACAGGAGGGAATTGTGGGCTAGGGAGGAGCATGACTTATCGATCTTAACTCTGGAAAAAATCACCGAAGCTGGATCTGAGTTTGGATCCGAGACCCATCAGTTGAAGAATGGATGGAAAAGACAACATCAAATTATATAATTTAAACACTACAGATACTTACTGACAAACACATTCAGCATGATATTTACAAATTAAATATGTTGCAAACACATTTAACAAAGTCTTGCAATTGAACTAAGTCACAACAAATAATATCAGAGAGTAGGAATCTAAGTTTAGACTTGGGCTTCTTGGAATTATTTAAACCACACTTTTGTCTAACTTGATTCCAAGTGCCCCACACATCTCTGTTTCTAGTATAACAGACTAGTCTTTCTCTCTTTCTAAAACAATAAGCTCCCTTTACCCAAAACACCTGTACTGATACAATCAAAATAAAAACAGATTTCGCCATTGTTGTAAGTTCTTAGAGCATACGATGACCAAAGAGACACTAGGCCAGATTCATGAACTTCTGCACTTAGTACGGTTATCATGCGCACGTTGCACACAATATATCATACTCTTTGGTATTCATTAAGCAGCTCTGCACTTTGCTCCCATCCTCAAAACAAGAGTAAGTGACACAATATACTAATGAAGGCATATGTAGCTGCAGGACATGCTAATTAAGCAATCCAAAATGGTAGAGCTATTTAGGAATGTATAAAGGGTGCTTGTATACTAATTTCTCCCTTTTGCCTTGAAATCCAATACTCCTTGGAATACACCCATGAAGAAACTTAGAAAAAAATGTTACAGGTTGCTGCTGATATCATTAACCTGTATGTGCAACAGGCTTTTAATTCAAAGTTGCCAGACCTCGGCCAAGAAGGAGAAGGATGTTCAGACCCCGTTTGCTTTATTATGGACTGCACGATGCAGAAATTATATAGCATCACAGGGTGGACAGGGACACACAAGAAGAAATATGCAAGAGACTTATATCAGTCAGCAGTAATGTTTATATAACTTGTATGTGTGTGTGTGTGTGTGTGTGTGTGTGTGTGTGTGTGTGTGTGTGTGTGTGTGTGTGTGTGTGTGTGTGTGTGTGTGTGTGTGTGTGTGTGTGTGAGATGTAGGGGCAAGATGATTTTTACTGTGTGTGGGTCTGCATGAACACAATCAAAGCACTTATGCCATCACTAGATCCTGGCATCTTGGACAGGTGTGAGTCATACATGGTAGATTAGTCAGTGCACAGCCTTTGCCACCTGACCATGAGAAGCACCACTGTCAGGAGTTGCACTGCTAATTCTATGGCCCTGGCTAGAAATTGGAGTGCTGCCTGAATGTGAATGATGTCTACTGAAAGAGCTCTTATCACAACTATGTGCATAACCATGACCACATGGCCTACCACATCTGGGTGTGGAACTCCTCAATCACAGCCATGTATAGTAACACCTGACAATGTAGCAGCTCTCTGGGCACATGAATGTTGACCTTCCCCCAGCAGACATTCCACTACAGACACTGCCTGATTCAGTGTGTCATTCATCCTATCCAAGGAGATACCCACATGGTTTAGACAGTCTTGCATGTCAGAATGCACAAAATTTAGTATTTGCACTATGACTTCTGAGGCCCTGGTGGAACATACCTGTACCTCTATGATTGCTCTAGACATATGTAGCGTGGCACCTACTGACACACAACTTCAGGAAAAAGGTGGACAGCAGACCTCCTTCAAGCACCTCCACCAAAACCCTGTGTGGTACATTACCCTCACGATGGCTAGGGGAAGACTCAGCCAACACTGAAACTGGAGTAACTACACTACCCTGATCAATTGTGTCACCCTCAATCAGTTCTGCAACTGAAGCAACCACAGTACCATGATCAACTGTGTCACCCTCAACCTGTCCTATCTCTGATGGCTCCCTGTCATGGGTATGTGTGGGCAGACTGAATGTGTCCAAAATATGGGCAGGGGATGTGGGAGCCACAACCTCAGTGTCAAACTTGACCTCTGTATTCTCAGACTGTGCATCATCATCATCATCATCATCATCATCATCATCATCATTAGAGGCTACCAATAATCTGACATAGGCAGTAGAGGTTCCACAGTGTCAGTGGCAGGGTCATCTGCGATAACAAGTAATGAACACAACAAAGAGAGAAATAGAATCAAAACTGATCAAACTTATGCTATGCAAAAATTAAGTTAAGCAATATAACATGCAAATGCAAGTAAAAAACTACTTAAATAAACTAATGTAATGTATATTACTATTACATTTGCAGGCAGTTGTTGCAAATCAGTACTAGATGTGTTCAGACAGAAGAAATGGAGATGAAAGAGGGATGATAAACAATAAATGCAAATGACATAAACAGCAACATGTCCATCATACATCTGCATATTGAGTACAACAATCTGCTCACCACTTTCCTTTTTCCCCTCTCTCTCTCTCTCTCTCGCTGTCTCTCTCTGTTTCTCACTCTCTCTTCTCCCCATTACTCACTAACTTTCTCTTTCTCTCTCTCTCTTTATATATATATATATATATATATATATATATATATATATATATATAAAAACCTAGTTATTAATACTGCATACCTGGAAGTTCACCGCTAGACACATTTGGCTCAGCCTCCTCCTGAGCACCTACGTCGGTTATGATTCTGGGACCCCCTGATGAGCTATTTGGATCTCTTACAGTAGACAGAAACTCCTCTGTCTCAGTCAATAGTGGCTTAGTAGCAGAACCACAACCAGTAGCTCTCCATTTCCATGCAATAGTAGCTACACATTACTTGGATAGCTTAATCATGTCACTGGCCTGGTGTCTCATTTGCAAATAATCATGGCTATATCCTGCTACCGTATTGACATCATTGACTACCTGCTCAGAAATACTGTCATGGGAGGTCTTGTTAACTCTGTATCTGCCCAACAGGTGTGAGCCATGTTGACGTAGGGCCTGCACAATCACTTCATTTTTCCCTGCTGTGAATGGCTGTTTACATGGGTCAGATGTTGTGGGAGCAGTATTCATGTACACAATGAAAAATAAGAAATAAAAAAGGAATTTCAGCAAAACTACTGGATATATGCAGGCAGTCATGACCAAATGAAACTGAATGTATGACTCTGTAGGATTATACACACATGATATCCAACTATAAAGATCACAACCCCCCTAAAAATATTAATAGTAATGATAAAACTTTTCTGTGAGGATGACAACACATTTATAACTTCATAATAGATAGCAGCCTTACCAAAAACAGTTTTATTTAAAATAAGGTATTTATAAATATTTAGCATTCAGGATATCCTCTTTAGTTGATGTCAGACATATATCACAGTCTGGATACACTTTTTGGGGGGCTACAAGTGTAACCCTGCCATTGCTACTAGTCATATAACACTTTTATATAACAACTGATTTCTCAGAAAAATGTAGCTATAAAGGCAGGTAATATTACCCTAGTTTCCTTAAATGAAGCATAAGTGCTATATGTGCTATAACAATACAAACAAACAAAATGCAGGCACGGCAAAAAATTATTACTGAGAAATGCAAGCCATCAGTCGTGTTAACAAAAATAATCCCTTGTAAATAGATTTCACATATCATTACATAAGGAATATTCAGAATGAAAGTACACAAGCAATTGCAATTCCAGCAGTAAAATATCAGTATCAAAGTATATGGATTTATACTGTCTCCCTTACTAAAACATAAATGCCTTACCAACCTGTTTAGCTTATATAGTGTGGATTCAGCCCTGCGAATATGCAGATCAGTGTGAACATATTAGTATTCATAAATCCCACAACCTGTACTAAGTTCTGGGCAGGAAAATATGTTGTGAGGACCTACAGAGTTCCATACACATAACAAGCAATGAAAAGTGTTGCTTGCGAGTATGAATGATTAGTCTGACTGCATGAATAATTGGTGCTTTATACTGCTGCCACTTTAATGTATAATTGCTGAGGATCTGTTAGGGAGAAAAGAGCTACCAAAAAGTCATGGATAACATTGACTGACTTAGGAGATAAACCTTTATAACACTTTTATTAGTACATGCTTAAGACCACACTTTGCCTCTAATGTGCTCATGTTAGAAAAATCAGACAAAAAAGAATGATGTTCACAAAACAAAGAGAATAAAACAACTAGTATTGCAAATATTAGTTACTGTTGTGACAGAAAGTATTAGCTTAACGGTTGCAAATATTCCATTCATCTACACATCTATTGGCAAATTACAAAGGACGACTGTCAGAAAATACTTATGTTGCACCTTTAATGTGAAGTGATATAATGTCACCTTATGAGTATATGTAATCTACTTTCTCTTCTTTATACAATATGTCTGTGCCTGTGGTTAGTACTGAAAATAATTTCAGATGTGTTTTGTTAATGCCATGGTTTCAAGTTCAAATCCAGAGCGGGTGCTGTTTTTGTGAAAGTAGTTACGTTTATGGAGCATATGCTTATGTTATAGCAATAAACTGGAGAAAACATTGGAAAAGTACATTTGAAATCCTTGTTTTCTATTTTTTGCTCTTTTCATCATTTGCTCACCGCTTGATATTACACAGTGTTACTTGTTAGTGGTCACTAGTAGTATATGACAGTTTACTCGAAAACCACAAAAATTCACGATTCCAGAAAACCAAAACTGAAGAAACACCACTGGAATAGCCAAAGACAAAGGTAGACCAAACATTAGCGTACACTTGCATTTATTACTCGCTTGCATTGGAGACTTCTTCAGAAAAAACAGATGACACTTAAAAAAATCAGAAATTTAATTTGGTGTGCCATAAGTAGCACAAATGAGCCTGGTGCTGGTGGACTTCTTTCATCACTCTGGACAGTAGTGAGCAAAGAAATATACCTGTCAGCTATCTATCTCTGTGGCACAAGATATTAGTGCAGTGAGTTTAGAGAAAGAAGAGAGGTCATTTTGGGTTCAAATCCAGTTTACAGATATTTTTTCTTTGGGAGTGGTTCAGAATAAATATCAGCAAACAATTTTGTTGAAGAAATGAAAAGGATAAAGTATGTGTAATAAATGATAAAATATCTTACTTGTACTAGTTTTGAATTGCTGTTACCAATGTGCTGTTGTTAGAAACTCAACTCTTCTCATTATTAATACCATGTTGCAAATGATGTAACATATGACAGTTTGTAACATGTGATAACAAAAATGCATTAACTACCAAACATACAAGGAACTAAGTAACCTCACCAAAAAAACAACTCAACATAGACAAGAAAATGTTCTGTCATAAACCCCAAACTACCCACAATAAGAATCCCAAAATTTTTTGGAATCGTATCAGTCAAATCTTACACCCTGGAAACCCCTCTACTCCTAACCCCAGTCCTAATAATACCCCACAAGAAACTGCTTCCATTTTAACTCTTACTTCATTGATAGAATTAATAAATATATGCAGACCTCTAATGCCACTGAACCCACTAATTCTACCATTCCTCCTAAGCTCATTCATTCCTTCACACTAAAACCAGTTTGTACAAACTACATTAAAAATCTTCTCAAACTAAAACCTTACTCCATATCAGCAGATAACCTATCCTCACTCTTATTTAAGGCTGTGGCTCACTCTACAGCCTATTCAATTTCCATCCTCATAAACCATTCAATAAGTGAATCCACAGTTCCCTCTCTTTGAAAACAATTCTATATTATACCCCTCCACAAAGGTGGAAACTTTAATGAACTAGCTAATTACTGACCTAGGGCAATACTGTCTCCTCTACAAAAATTCTTGAAAAATGTGTTCATAAATAGATCCTAGACTATCTTATGCAAGAAAACCTACTCTCACCTACACAACATGGCTTCCATCCTCACCACAGTACCACAATAGCCCTCATTTCCTTCACACACTCTATCTCCCTGGTCAGAGACAATAACAAGCTGGTCTCCTGTCTCTTTCTAGATATATCCAAAGCTTTTATCACTGTCATTCATCCTATTCTCCTTTCCGAACTCTTTCACCTCAGTCTTTCGACTGCTGCTATTTCCTGGTTTCAAAGCTACTTATCCAACAGGCAACAAGCTGTTAAATGGCTCTCCTCTCATCCCCCTTCCTCCCCATTAAGATGGGAGTCCCCCAATCATCAATACTTGGTCCCTTACTTTTCAAAATGTTCATAAATCACCTCTACACCTCCTGCCCACAATTATCCATAATACAGTATGCAGATGACTCCAAGCCATCAGCACTTCAGATACCCTCTCTGACCTACCTACCCTTACACAAAAATTATTCAACCTTACTGAAAAATGGCTCTCCAATAACCAACTCATACTTAACCCCAAAAAGACTAAACTTCTACTTTTCCTCCCAAATCACTGTTTCACCACAAATTCACCATTACATCCCTTAACAACACTATCATTAAGGCTGAAACCCATACTATCTTCTCAGTGCCATTATAGGTGACCAACTTAAATTTGACCTTTATGTGTTCAACTGAATCAAGAAAACCCATCAAAAATTAGGCCTACTGTATAGAAATAAAAAGTTCTTAACTAATGAGTCATGATGGATACTTGCTCAATCTTACCTCCTCCCTAACCTCTTCTATAGTTCACAAATCTTAACTAACTTATAATCCAATCTCCACACTAAACTTGAAACCACCTATAATAAAGTAGCTAGATTTGCATCAAACAAGCCATCTAAATCTCATCACTGTCTTGCTCTTAAGACATTAAATTGGTTAGAATTCCCTCACCATCTTCAACTTTCTCAATTCACCATCATCCATTCTATCCTGTACAAACCTTCCTCCTGCCCTGACATCTCCTCTTTAGTCTCGCCCTATACCCCCCTAGAACTGTTAGGAGCTTTGATCAATCTTCTTCTTCTTCTTTTGGCTTTTCTCGGTTAGGGGTCGCCACAGCGGATCATCTGTCCACTCATGAATGGCAGTGGAGTTTTACGGTGTCAAGTTGCCAGCCCGGCGCCAACCTTCCACAGAAGGCACACACACTCACAGCTAGGGCCAATTTAGAGTGTCCAATCCACCTACTGCATGTCTTTGGAATGTGGGAGGAAACCAGAGCACCCGGAGGAAACCCACGCAACCACAGGGAGGACATGCAGACTCTGCACAGAAGGCACCCCAGCCGAGAATCGAACCAGAGAACTCCTCTTGGAGGTGGGTACGCTAAAACTGCTGCACACCCGCAGCAGGAGCTTTGATCAATATCACGATCTTCTGGACAAAAAAAAGAACTCTATCATAATTGTTTCTTACTCTAACTTTATATGTGTCTTTATTTAAATAATATGACAACGCTGCATTTATATTGCTCATTGTACCTTTGTTTTAACTAAAAATCTCTGTATAATAGATGCGTGTCACAATGTTTTTCATCTGTAATGTTTGCATATAGTACTATTGCATTTTACTAACTTGTTTTTTACTGTGGAGCTTTTCTCCCCGGGCCTCTGCTGAAAAAGGGCTTTAGGTCAGTCAGACTTTCCCAGTTAGCAAACATCAAATAAATAAATAAAATTAACATAAGGAATATGGAAATATGTGTCTTTATATGCTGGATTACTTTTCTATATCTATGAAGTAGTCATCATGATTGTAATAGATTTTATTTTAAAAATATACCAGTGTTAATTGTATATAATTAGGTGGCACAGTGAAACAGAGGATAGTGTTGTTGCTTCACAGCAAGAGGTTAGATGAGCACCAATATGCAATTAGCAAGGGCAAGATAGAGAATGCCTTAGCGAAACATGTTTCATGTTTCACAGGCCATTCATTTAAATATTCAGCAATCGATTGTATTACACACAGTATAAGAGGTGGCCCTGTGAGTTTAAAGTTAGAAGAACTATAATTGCTTTGGCAAATCAGGCTCGATGCCTATAAATACCCAGGCTTGAACAATGCTTGTTCGATTAAATGTGTCCTAAAGTTGAAAAGCTTGGGAAAATAATGCATTTTATGTAATGTATAAATTAAGGTGAACATTAGGGTAGTCCCTTAAGAGCATGCCTATTGAGTTCATTTAACTCATAGCATATGATATATTATAATATAGTCATATAAGTTAGTTTTATTAAATGTTTATGCATGTTACTTTTATCTTAAAAGCACCCTTATATGAGCTCATTAAACTCATGGCATATGATATACCATAATATAGTTACGCAAGTTAGTTCTATAAAATGTTTATGCATGTTACTTTTGATGTAGCAAATTTGTAGTAGACTCAATGTTTGGATATGGTTGTTTGATACCCATGTACCATCCTTTGGACATATAGGTTAGCTCTATGTTATAGTTGTAATGTGTGAGCTGGTAGTTTAGTTAGCACTGTTTTGTGCCTACTATACTCTAAAGTCATATAAGATAAGCCATTACCTCTTCGATTTATGGGGAACCCTCTGGTTCTGTTGTATATCATTCTATCTTATTTTAAATTCTTGATTGGCTTTATTCAGCCTAGTAGGTTTCTCTGATTATAGCGCTAATACTAAGAGCACTTCTTAGAGTAGGTGTATTCATTCACTATGATAGCTCTAGCTTTTAAATTGATGTATCTGTTATTTCCATTCATTGCTCTGATGGATGAGCATTTTCTTGTGGAACGATGTAGGTTTTGTTGTTGCTGTTGACTGATAGGTCTTAAGGCAACACAACATGCCCACTTGATTACAAGTGAGTTCTTATGGGCGGAGCTCTGAGAAGAGAGGTCTGCTGTCACGTCAGCTTTGTGAAGGAGGGGTTGTATACGTTTATTGCGCTGATCAGTTATCTTTGGAAATGTGTAAACTGGATGAAAAAGAGCTATTTATATATTAAAAAAGAGCCACTACGAAGGTCCATATACGCCATCCAGCTTAAATGGGGCCGTTGGCAGTAAGACTAAATGGTAAGAATGTGCAGAATGCTATACCAATGTGATAGCTTGTTTGTGTTTATAAAATTTCAACAAGAAGGTGACATTTTACCTTTCTGTGACCGATGAATCCTTAAAGTACCTGTGTAAGGGATTTGTCTCCCTCTGCTTGATATGTTAACTCTTACAGGATTTATTTCAAGTAGTGATTCCATCCGCGCTTGATTTACTGTTGCTAGAGTTATCTTGCATTTTTAAATGCCTAATCTAACAGGATTTTAAAATATGTGAATGTGAGGTTAGATTTATCTGCCCACTGTTTGTTCTTAGGCATGTAATGGATGCTTATAAAGGGCGGATAGGTGCTAACAATTATTGTGTTTATTAATGTGAGGGCTGTGCACTACCATTGGTGGTGTTGAAGCATGTGATTTTGATAAGCTATATTTTATTGGAATGCTTTTAGATGAAACTTTTTTAAGTCTGACGAAGTTTGGCCAGGGAGCCAAACGAAAGTGTGCATTGATTAAAAGCAACTAACACATCAGTTGGAGTTTGCCTGTGACTTTCTTGACAAGTTTGTTTTTTCACAGCAACAGGTTCCCTGGTTTGATTTTTGGCTAGGGTGTCTTCTTTGCAGAGTCTGCATGTCCTCCCTGTATTCCTGTGGGTTTCCTCCAGGTGCTCAGGTTTCCGCCCACATTCCAAAGACATGTAGTAGCTGGACTGGACACTCTAAATTGACCATAGGTGTGAGTGTGTAGTGTGGAAGAAGTACTGCTGCAGGGCTAGTCACTTTGCAGTCTAAACCTTGGCTCTAGATGATTGTCACTGGTGAAGTGATACCCCGACCCCATGTGCCAAACTGGGTGAAAAGGGTTATAGATGAATGGATTAATTGTGTCAATAGTGAGCTAACTTGCTTTCTGTTTTGTCCACCTTTTAAAGAATTGGCATTACATGAAAGCATTATGATGTGTATCAGAAGGTCAGCTTGTGATGTGGCAAGCAGATGTTAAATGGAATGTGTCAGGTTAATGCTGTAAGTGCTTTGTTCATTGCTAGATATACCCTTTAATTGTTTTAGTTTTACTAATAATTTATATGTATAATTGTTACTTCATTCCTATTTTTGCCTTTTGCATTTGCCCACTGCTTAGCAGTGTGCAACCATAGTTCACTGCTGAATGCAAAAATGAAAATTTTTATTTGGGCTGCCTTCCATAGCATAAATGAGTCTGGTGCCATTGCACTGCTGTCAGCACTCTAAATAATGCTGAGTGAACAAAATGCATCTGTCAGCTAACTGTCTCTATGACACAAGCTGTAAATACATTGAGTTGGGAGCAAAAGCACAGGAACTGGGGGGGGGGGGGTTCAAATTTATATTACTGATAATTTTGCTTATGGTGTCAGAGGAAGTATTGACACACATTTTCACATTTTGGGGTATGAACTGAACACCCTAAGTCTTTGTAATAAATACTAAATATTTTACCTGTAGTCTTTGTGAATTGCTATTAGAAATGTTTTGTTGTGGAAACTCAACTATTCTTCTTATGAATACCAATATTCGCTATGCATGATGTCAAAAATGACAGTTTCTGAAGAGTGAGGACAGAAATGTACTAACATGATGAATATGGAAATATGCAGAATATAGTATACTTTACTTAGTCATATAGCCTAAGTATGAATTATGACAGCAATACATTTCCCTTCCAAAGTATGTGGTATGTGACAAATGAGATGAAGTCTTTTTCTCTGTGTCCCCTTTCTGAATAACTGATATTACCTGAAGTCCTGATGATGTGGAACACAAATGCAAGTTCTGATGTGGCAAGCCAATGTTCAAAGGATGACTGTGTCTGGGTAATGCAGTAAGACTTCTGTTTATTGATAGCTTGTTTTTTATGTAGAAATTTTTACATATGTAGCTGTGCACAATGATGTTTCATGTCTGAAGACAAAAAGGAAAAAATTTAATTTGGGCTGTCTTCAGTAGCACAAATAAGACTGGTACTGGTGAGAGACTGCCAGCACTCTGGACAGTACTGAGTGAAGAAAGGGCAGCTGTTAGCTACCTATCTCTGTGGTGCAAGACATAAGTGCAGTGAGCATAGAGAAAGAAAATGGGTAATGCAGGGCTCAAATCCAGTTTATAGATACTTTTATTGGGGGGGCCAGTATGACATTCTTCACAAACGTTTGATTAGGAATGTAACACTAAATATAAACGAATACCATAAATATAATTTCTGCAGCAAAATGTATCATTAAATGCTTGCTATTTAATTCCAATATAATGTATGTAAAGTATGTTAAACATGACAATGATGACAGTTAATTTAAAATGCACTTATATAAGTATGATGTGCACTATAGCTTTGTTATAATTATTATGTCTCCTCACATATCATAACTATGTGTTTAAGACAGTATATCATGTGAAGTATGTATGGAACATACCCCAACATATATTAGTTAGGCATGCAACTCCATGCTTCTGAAATGTATTTACAACCACAAGTATGTCCTTTTATATAGAAATGGAGTACCATGACTTCTTAAAGTTAGACACATACAGGTATCAATTAAGTACATCTACATTCATTTGTAAATTAGTATATCTCAAATTAACACTTAAAAAAGGAAGCGTTCCTGTGAAACTGACAGTTAATAGGCAAAGGTTAACATTTTATCCTTTTTTTTTATGGGTTTGACTCCAGGGTGGTACTGGTCAATTTTACTAGTGTGTAAGTCCAAAAAGCCCAATATGACACAATTCACACCATTTTAACTCCAGAAAGAAAGGATTATAACAAACACTATGCAGTATTTCAGTGTTTAATTGGAACATGTATAAATCGAATAAGCATCATACATGGCCAAATCTCATTGCCATATTTCACACATTCATTGTTTTTTGATGTAATCATTGCCAATAGTTCTACCAAGCTGTTTTTGTGCTTTCAATCGTTCAATGCACCTGGCAAGACTTTGCATCTTTGCTCACAGGGTGTTACATGTGAGATCTGAATTGGGCACCAATTCAGACATGTAGTTCTAACTGTACTTCTATATAAATGGCTGGAGAAGGTGAGGATGGCACTCCATTTGATATTGAAGAATCCAGGATTTTTTGGAGCACTCCTTGTCAAGTGCTACAGCCATAGTCTGTTGTCGGGGGGGATTATAGTGATACTCATGGTATCTGCAATATTATATGTAACAATTGGAAGATTTTATTGACACATGACACCATATGAAATTTAGTGGGGGATATTCCTAGCTTCACATTTAGATGTAATAAGAACTTGAAACAACGTTTATGTAAAAATAGGAATAGTATCAAAACTGTTGTTCAGGTTTTGATAGGGTAGGTGCCTACCCTTGTAAACATTGTAAAGCATGTGCTCATATATCTGATAGTTTATTCATCCAGTTAATTATAAACATTACATACCCAATTTATATGCTGATTGTCAAACCAGTAATGTTATGTAGCTCGATGTTCATCCTGCACTTTGTTCTATGTAGAAAAAACTAATTGTAAGCTGAAACAAAGAATTTTACAATATTGTTCAGCTAGTCATCTGAAATTAGAACACAATGCACTGTATCAACATGTTAAGAAATACAGTAACCATATGTTTAGTTTTATTGTACTGCAGGCAACTGTAGCTAGCCCTAGGGGAGGAGACCTTATTAATTATACAGAGTCTTGTGAAGTCAGGTGGATTACTGAGTTATGGGCAGGTAGAAGCCCAGGCTTGAATGGGGTTGTCCATTTAAACCTATTTTGAAGGGGTGTCGAACTTTTGTTTGGTTGTACCTCATTTAAAAAGCAATAATGTATCAGTGTATATTGTCTGAGGAAGGGAGTTTTCCCAAAAGTGCTAACTTTCTATCATTGCTTTTGCATTTTATTTTATTAAGTTTTTAGCCTGGTGGACTGAGTAGTTTTTGGTTGTTTGTATACATTTGTTCTTTCCCTACTACGGACCTTTAGTACCTTATAGTCTGCTTCATGTTTTAAGTCTGGCAAGATACAAATGCTGAGTACATCAGTGATTGCTCACAGGCATTACTTATTTTCCAAATAATAATGCTCTATTTTGCATGCCTTCATACAAATATTTATTTATTACTGCAACTCTTTTGATCACACTGTAGAGCTTTACAGGAAATGAGGACTTATATAACATTTCTTAATGTGTGGCATGCTGCAAAATCAATAGAAAGTGTGAGTGGGCCTGAGTTACGAGACTTTCTTGTGAGCTTGTGTTGGTTAGTTGATGTTGTGGCAGTCTTTGTTGTAATTCCTTATGAGCATGCCCAATATAATGATGTAGTGGATGCATGCTGTTTAGCAAAGAGAACTTTAATTACTGAATGTCGACATATTTCTTGTCATTTCTGGTTCACAGGTTCATAGGTGTTTACTAGGCTAATGATGACAAGGCCCTTTTTAAGCCTAGCCTGTGTCCCTGCTGAACAGTGGCATAGGGTGCTGACTTGTTGGAACATCGGCTAAATTCTTTGCTAGGCTTGTAAGGGCCTCAGGGTCAATAGGTTCATAAGTTCATAGGTGTTTACTGGGCTAATGACCACAAGGGCCTTTTTAAGCCTAGCCATGCATCACAAATCTCTGACAAGTTCTGATACCCTTGATAAGTGTAAGCATGGGCCTGGGAGATGAGCCATTTACAGGTGACCTGTGCCTATTACAGACATAGGTGCCAAACCAGGGATGAATTTCCAGTTTCCCATCCAAGTTACACTTGAATTGGGTTAGGGAGGAACTCTGCTTCACATGGGTGGGGAGCCTGTTCCATAGACGGGGTAGTCTCTGGGATACATACTTATCTCTCCAGCAGGTCCTATTTATATCATAGGCAAGGTTTAAGTCTTTAGAACAGGTAATTCTGGTGCTGTTTGTTTTGTGGATATGCAGAAGGTCCATTAGAGTGGGGTCTGAAAATGCCTTGTATGCCAGGCATAGATCTTCCCTCAAAAGCCTGTAGGAGACAGAATACAGGGATAGGGTCTTGAGGCGGTCTGCATAGGACATATTACTTACTCCCTGTATTCTTTTAGTGAGGAACCTCTGTGGACATTCAAATTGTTGGATATGCCTGGTTAGGTACATACCAAAGGGGGCACTGCACTCAATGATAGGTCTGATGAATGCCGAATACAGTGGAACAATGACTTCCTTGGACTTAGAAGCCATATCTTTGTTTATAAATTGTGCAACATAGAATGATTTCCTCACCACTGTAGACACATGATGATCAAAGGCTAGATTGCTATCTATGTGTGTCCCTAAGTCATTGACTACTGGGCCAAATCTAGGGGGGGGTGTTGTCAATATGATAGTTACTAGGGATGGATGACTTCCCAAAACTTACTATTATGCATTTCTTGGCATTTAGTTTTAGTCTATGGCTCTGGGACCAGTTGTTTGTCTGTGTCAGCCCCTCCCAGAGAACATTTGTGTCAGTGTGAGATTCAATGACAGCTCCTAATTTGCAATTTTCTGGAAATTTAGTCAGCCAGAGACCACTGACATTGGCCTTGATGTCTGAGAAGTAAATGCTACAAAGGAGCAGTCCAAGGGCTGTTCCATGAGGGAGTCCACTTGTGGCTGGCCTCTTTGTAAAGGTGGAGTCCCCAGTTCTAACTTCTTGGGTCCTGTCTGTGAGCCAGTTGGCTATCCACCGGGTGACATACAGGTTTCTGCCTAACCTCTTGAGTTTGTCAACAATGCCCAAGTGGGGTATTGTGTCAAATGCTTTGGCCAGGTTAAGATAGGCAGTGTGAATGATTTTTTCCCTCATCCATTGCTTTGGTGACCTTCTCAAAGAAGTCCACCAGGGTGAGTAGTCATGATCTACCCTTAATGAAATTAAACTGGGTTGGGTCCGGTGTCTGGAGTTTACTATATCTGTATCGATCATCTCCATGATAATTTTTTCAATGGCTTTACATATAAGACTAGTGGGACTTATGGGTCTGTAGTTTCCAGGGTCTGTAGATGGCCCACCTTTGTGCAGAGGGATGACTGTTGCCTTTCTCCATTCATGAGGCATGAAGCCTGCTTGGAGGCTACAGTTAAATAGTAATTCCAGAGGTCCTGATAGGTCATGTTTCATGCTATTTAGAAGGCATCCTGGGATCCTTTGCCATCTTCTTGATCATGACTTAATTGAATCATCCTCTATAATACTGTCTTTGCCAACATCCACAGAATGGAATTAGTGACCTACTGAAGAACCATAACAACATCTGTCATACGCTAGTGTACATTTGGTGTATATGCAATGTAAATCTATAATGGGTCACTTACTCAAGGATGTTTATACTTCACCTGGGTGTTTTGTATGTTATTGTACTGACATACAGTTCTTGCTATTGTTTTTAACAAGGCTCATTTCAGCACTCTGTGCCAGTTGGCAGCAGCCCCTCTGATTCTAGCTTTGATCTCATCATTCAGACTTCCCTTCTCCTCAGCCAACCCTTCCAGATACTTGAAGCTGTTAACCTGTTCCACTATTTGCCCTTCTATCTCAGTTCACAGCTTATTCTGATTTTTCTCCATTTGCTGCCATTACAACTGTCTTATCTGTACTTATTTTCATCCCATGTATGTTCAGTTTTGTATTCCGTTTCCCTATCCTTTGCTGAAGTTCTTGCTCAGAGTCTGCTTGTAATGCCAGATCATTTGCATGCAGCAACATTGTTATCTGTCCCTTCCAACCTGTTTGCTAATGTAGCCCATGACCAGTATGAACAGCAGTGGGCTCAAAACTTAACGCTGCTGTATACCCACTCCCATTAGGAGCCCCTCTGTGAGACCGAACACTGTATGTACTTGAGTCATTGGGTCCTTGTACATAGCCTGCAATAATTCTACCAATGTTTCTGGGTCTTCAAACCACTGCAGTACTGCTCAGATCAGCTTTCTTGGGACCTTGTCATATGCTTTCTCCAAGTCTAGGAATGCCCAGATGGACTTTTTCCTCATCTCTAGCTTCTTCTCAAGTATCTGTCTCATCGCAAACTTTGGGTCTGTTGTGCTGCATCCTGATCTGAATTCAAGCTGCACAACTCCCACCCTATTTTCCACTACTCTGCAAATTTGTTTATCAATCACCTTCTCTAGAACTTTCATGTAGTGTGACAAGAACTTGATAACTCTATACTGCCAACAGTTATGAATGTCCCTTTGTTCTTGAACATACTGGCACTAATATGCTTATCTTCCAGTCATTTGGGATATGCCTTGCTCTCCCTACTGCTAGGAGTACACTCAGGAGACATTTCTCCCCTGTCTCACCCAATATCTTTATCATATCAACTACAACCTCATCTGAACCTCCTGCTTTGTGTTCCTTAGTGTTGTTTTTACTTCTTCTATGGTGGGTACATCCTCTACTTTCATTGTAGGCTGTGTCTGAGGCAGTACAGCTTCAGGGTTTTCTTCATTCAGAAGCTGCTAGAAGTACTCCTTCCATCTGCCTTTGATATCCTGTGCACTGGTGAGCAGGTTGTTGCTGGCATCCCTTATGAAGGGAGCCTGGCTATTTTCTTTACCTTTCTGACTTTGCCTTGTAATCTGATATAGTTGCATTGTGCCATCTACTGAGTGATGTCTTGTTCTTTGCTATACTGCAACTTCTCTCTTAGGATATAGTAAAGTATTATGCTTTCTTGACAGAACAGTTGTACCATCCATAAATACAGTTAACTATTCCAGCGTAAACTGGCCAGAAAAAAATGCCACTCAGAAGAATTTATTTATTTTTTATTTATTTTATTTTATTTATGTTTCTAGTAGATACTCCCACATCATACAGTAAGATGTCTTTGAAAAGAACTGTGGCTATGCTTAATGTGAAAAGTAATGAAGTAGAAATGTTTAAAGTCAAAATTGAATTAACACCTTCTGGACATGATTGCATTTTGATTTCAGCAGGGAGGAGCACTGGACAGTAAAAGCACATTTTTCAGCCATAACTGAGTTCCATAAAGAAAAGTTGAAGTAACATGGACAAAATGCAATCTAATCAGTACTGACAACATGTGGTTACTATAAAAAAAATGAAACCTTAGCTAGTTTTCAGTGTAAAGCACACATGTCATAGCACATAAAATTATTCAGATCACTTTTATCAGAAAGCAGAAATATGGAAATACTCCATTAACAAGCTGCATAAAAACATTGAGACAATTCAGTTAAAGTTTACTTATATATTCATTCATTTATACATTTGTTGATTGGATAAGCACACTGGTCCAAGGACCCTTTCAGGTAGAACCCAGGTGTAGAAGGCAATTATGCATAAAGCAATATTGGCATTATGTATAGAGATTACTACAACTAGTATGAATAAATACATGCAAATGTATACACAGAAGTACAGGACAACTTGCGCCATACAGTAACAAATATATATGTGTTCTGGTATGACAGTCATGCCTGATACAATACAGTAAGGAATAACAAGGGGGGTAATGGAGAAAGTGATGAGAAGCTACAACAAAGGAGGTGACACGAAGACAGAAGCATAATTTAAGGTGGGGAAATCGAACAGAACAAGAAAAAATTGGAGGGTCTGAGTGAGTAAAATAATAGGAGATGTACGCTAACAACAAGTATGCTGCATTGAGCAGCAGTGGATCATCGTCAGAGAGGGAACATGAAAGTGACCTCAGAAAGGAGGGGTTAAAAGAAAAAGTATGTGTGTACTATCCATGACTGTCAAAGCAGTGACATTGGAAGTCTTTTTGGTATGATTTTGAGGTATTTTTTAAAGGTTTTGAGATTGTCAGTCATTTCATTTTGAGGCATTTTGTACTAGAATTCTAACAGTATATTTGAAATCCTGATAGGCACAGAAGGTGGAAAAATCACAGCAGTAAGATGGACAAGTGCAGCTTGGGCACACGTCCCATAACAGACTGCAAAAGTTGCTGCTAATACATATCCTGGTTGTGCATCGGTATAAATGTCCACTTTACCCTCAAAAACATACTTTCTGTCAACCAGCCTTTCCATCAAGTAGAACACATTTATATTTACATTTCATGGAAGAAAACATTTAAGGAATTTATTTTTTGAACAAACAACTAAGTCATTAAGCTGTTATACTCGCCCATCATTTATCGTCCATAAAACATGTGACTCAAAAATAAGTCTATTGTATCTCTCACTCTCTTCTAAAATTAATAAGAGCAGAAGATATTAATCCTAATTGAGTATCCAGTCCCACAACTTCAACAATCCAACATCTACTGTTCCACGCACCCTCACTCTACAGCCCAGAAATATCACCAAAAATGGACTTAAGATTGCGCTCGTGAATGGCAAAATCCTCAACAAATGTACAACCCTTGAAGTATGCCCATGGTTGATTACACAAAATAAGCCAGGAATTGTACCAAAACTATTTTCTTCCTACAAAAAATACAGACTCTTCATTAACAAAACAAATACTGTTTATTTAATGAAAAACAGACAACTCACACTGATGTTCTTCGTGTTTCACTGTTGCGGTCATCACACTTGGGTTATCTGCCTGCAGGTAGCCCTCAGTCGGCCCGAATACCAGAGACTTAGTATTTCTGTGTCGGTTGCTGTCACTCCAGGACTGACGTCAGGTCGTCAGGGGTATAAAAACAGGCAGCCGATGCCATTACATCAGTCTTTCTTGTCGAGGAGCTCGAAGCAGAAGCAGTTTGCATGAGTGCCGGTTGGCCACTACCTGAGTTTTCATTTACGAATGGAATCATCCTGAAGTCTTCTAAAGCTAAGTACCCTGTTGGGGATCCTTTTTTCTTGCTCTAACTGATGTCAGAAAAAGTTAACAATTGCCTTGCCTGTGGAAAGCAAATACCGCACAGAGATTTTCATTCTTACTGTGTCACTTGTTTAGGCCTAGACCACGACGTACCTCGCTGTTGGTTTTGTGCCTTGTTCAATGCCCGAACCATTAATCGTCGGGCCCTTTTTGTTGCTAAATACTTTTGTTCTCTATCTCCGTATTCCAAAATGGCTTTGGTAAGCCATCCAACTACCGATATTCCGAAAAAACATAAGGATAAAGACAGAGCTAGACTGCACCGGTCCAAAGCTGCCAACGACGCTTCCGTTAAGCTAGTCGCCAGTTCACCGGTACTCAGTAAGGCACTTTTGCAGCCCCTGATGCCTGCCTCAATGGATTTGCAGGCCTCTACTGAGACGCGTTCGAAGTCCGGTATGCCGCAAGACTCTTCTTTGACTATGGAACCTGCGGATGTCTCTACCTTGGATGGGTCTGGAGCCACTGAGCAGGCACCGGCTTCTGAGGAAGTTCTTCACACTACCGATGTTCGACACAAACTGACAACTTCAGTTCTGTCTAAAACTACCGAGTTTCTAAGGCCAAAAGAATGCACTATGCCTAGAAAACAGATGACCAAAGCGCATGCACCTGCTCCCTTGCCACAACATCAAATGCTTAGAATGGCAGAAGACCTTATTATCCTAATTCAGGGAAGTTAACCTTCCTCTGCTAAGAGAAAAAGAGATCAGTCCCCAGCAGCTTCAACAGACCAAGAGTCCGACAACTCTGAGGGTTTTGATTATGAAGGCATGCCCTTATCTGCTTATGAGGATTCAGATGCAGAGGAATCCATTCCCTCTGCCTCTCCTCCAGAGGATTTTTCTTTTGGTGAAACCTTACATACTTTAAGAGAGCATTTCCATTGGGAATGCCAAGACTATCCTCAGCCCAAAAAGAGACTCAGAGAATTTCTAGACTTGCCACAACATAGGCCTTTAGCAATACACCCAGTCCTGGAAGTTGTTGATGATGTCTTTATGGAATTCAGTCTTACTCCTGATACTTTACCCCCTGCTCCTAGGAAACCAGACAAGTACTATAGAGTACCTGACTCTCACAAATTCATTTTCAAAAATCCTACTGCTGACCCAGAGGTAATTTCCCAGGGGCCTAAAGGTATCAAAGCAACTACAGCTAAGAATCCCACCCCTTTGGACAGTGATTCCAGAGCTTTGGACAGATGGAGAAAAGTGAGAAAGTATATACCTCTGCAACTCTTGCCAATAGGGCTTTGAATTGTCAGTTTCACATGCTGAAGTACCACCAACATATTATGGAACTTATTAAGCAAAAAAATAGCTACCTTTACAGACTTTGCAGAAAATAAAGAATTGCAAGAGCTTATGCATTCTGCAAGCCAAGTCAGCAAACATACATTGCAGTGTGGCTTTGATGCCCTAAAAGCATCTTGCAGGGCAGCAGTCACTGGTTCTGTACTGAGAAGGCATGCTTGGCTTAAGGAGCAGACCTTGCCAAACCATGTCAAATCAAAGTTATTAGACGCTCCTTTGAACAAGGACAATCTGTTTGGCACCAAAGCAGAAGAGGTTCTTAAAAAGATGGAAGAAAAAGCAAAATCTATGCAGACAGTCAAAGAATTCTTGCAAGTACAGCCTCCTAGATTCAGTAGGCATTATCCCTCGATACATTGGTCCTTTTCAGCCCCCTCAAGACCATCTCAAACTAGACCCAGGGGAAACAGACCCCCCCAGACTATAGTCTCAGGGTATGCAGAGATCTAAGCAATGGAGTGCCTCCACCTCTAAAGCAGGGAGTGCTAAGCCACCTTCTTACAGAAACAATTCCCAATGACTTCTCAACTCCACTCCCCACCTCTGCCCACCTGCTTGTGCCCCTAGGAGGAAAACTTGACCTTCATGCAAAAAACTGGATTTCCATCACCAAAGACAGATGGGTCCTCAAAATTGTATCCCGGGGTACAAATTTTACTTCCACTCACTGTCAACCCCAAAAGGGTTCCCAGACTTTCCTCCAAACCAGTGGACAAAGGCACAAAACCAAGTTCAGTCCCTGCTCCTTATAAGGGCAATTCAACCTGTTCCTGTGGAACAGATAGGTCAAGGATTCTATTCCAGACTTTTCCTAGTACCCAGAAAAGTGGGCACTTGGTGCCCAATCCTAGATCTTTCAATTCTCAACACCTTCCTGGTTGTACCAAAATTCAAAATGCTCACCCTGCAGCAGCTTCTACCTATGCTAGCCAAAGATGCCTGGTTAGTCACCCTAGACTTAAAAGAAGCCTATCTGAACATCACTGTAAGGGAGTCATGCAGGAAATATCTACACTTCAGGGCAGGATCTATGCATTATCAGTTCTCTGCACTTCCCTTTGGCTTATCTATTGCTCCCATAGTATTCACAAAATGCCTAGCTCCATCCATTGCTTACTGCAGACAGAGAAATATTCAAATGCACCCGTACTTGGGTGACTGCCTGATTTAGGCAGACAGGAAATGCTGTTGCAGCACCTGACATCTGTAAAAAACCTTTTAACCTCCCTGGGATACACCATCAATGAAATGAAATCAAAACTAGTCCCCAGTCAAAAGATTGTATTCCTGGGAGCAAGCTTGGACACAGCATCCCAGATGGCATTCCTCACTCCAGAAAAACAAGCCTATCTGACAGACTATTTTACTCAAATGGCCACCAGAACCCAGCTATCTGCAAGGAAAGTCCTTATGTTATGGCCTCATGCATCCTACTAATTCCATATAACAGACTACATATGAGGAAACTTCAATGGTACTTAAAAAGTCTTTGGTGCCAACATTCTCAGGACCTGGAAACCATCATTCCTATCATACCCTGTCTAAGGACAGAGTTTCTTTGGTGGGCAGCAGCATGCAACCACAACAAGGGACTGCCCTTTACTCAACCCCACACCACCCAGACCCTAACTACAGACACATCAGACTCTGCCTGGGAGGGGCACACATGGACAGCAAGTGCGTTTAGGGCCACTGGGCCCAAGTCACATTCATCTGCACATCAACAAAAAAGAGATGCTAGCTGTGCAGCATGCTCTGACAGCTTTCAGATCCCTATTCTCACCAGGACCCCTGCTAATAAAAACAGACAACACCACAGTTATGTGGTCCATCAACAAACAGTGGGGAACCCACTCTTACCCACTCTGCAGGCTAGACATGGGCCTGTGGAACATGGCCTTGGACATGCAGGTCCTTCTGCAAGCTCAATTCCTGCCAGGCAAACAAAACTCACTGGCAGACGACTTAAGCAGAAATCTCCTAGACCCACATGAGTGGCAATTAGAGCCCAGCACCTTCAACCTTCTGATTCAGAAATGGGGGACCCCCGAGGTGGATCTGTTTGCCTCCCCCTGCAATCACCAGCTCAGCAAATTCTGCAGCAGGACACCTCACAGCAGGGCCTGGAAAGTGGATGCCCTATCCTTTCAGTGGGTAAATCTCTCAATCTATGCCTTTCCCCCTCTGTTCCTTCTCTCAAGAGTATTGCTGAAGATAAGACAGGACAGACCAAGGACAATTCTGATTGCCCCGGACTGGCCAGCCAGCACTGGTACCCACTCCTACGCAGCCTGTCACTGGTGCCACCCTGGCATCTACATCAGAACCCATCCCTGCTCTCTCAGCAGGGGGGACAGATCTTCCATCTGCAACTGCAAACCCTAAAATCTTGCAGCCTGGCTTATTCCTTGAATTCTCCTCCAGTGACCAGCCTAAGCAAGCAGGTGCTGGATGTCATTCTTGAAGTCAGAAGACCCAGTACAAGGAAATCCTATGCTGATAAGTGGAAAAGGTACTGCTCCTGGATTCAGTCTAAAGGAGAGGACACAACCCTGCTCTCCCTGCCTCTAATCCTGGATTACTTAGCAGATCTACTCCACAGGGGCCTATCCTTCTCCTCCATTACGATCCATGCCTCTGCCATTTTGGCTCATTACAACACTGAGCCACCTCTCTTCTCTCATCCTCTTATCAAACAGTTCCTTACACCAAGGAGAGCACCCACCCCTGCTTGGGACCTTAACTTTGTAATGGAAAAGCTCACGCTTCCCCCCTTTGAGCCTGCAGCATCAGCAGAGTTAAAATTCCTCTCTTGGAAAACAGCCTTGCTTCTAGCCATCACTTCAGCTAGAAGAGTGTCTGATCTACAAACACTTATGGCTGTGGAACCCTTCATTATTTTCCATGCTGACAGGGTTTCCCTCAGGACTATCCCTTCCTTTATTCCTAAAGTGGTGTCTAGTGTGGCTCTCAACCAATCTATCCATTTGCCAACTTTCTTCCCTAATCCTCAAAATAAAGGGGAAAGGATCCTGCACTCCTTGGATGTTCACAGACAGCTCAGATTCTACCTTGATAGGACTAAGCCCTTCAGGAAATCTGACCAATTACTAGTCAGCTTTGCACCAGGGGCAGAGGGCAAGGCCATTTCAAAACAAACAATTACCAAATGGATAGCACACTGCATCCATTTCTGCAACAAGCACCATGGGAAACCAACCCCTCAGGGGGTCAGAAAACATTCCACTAGGGCAACTTCTACCTCTACAGCATTCCTCAGGGGAGTCCTTACCAGGGACATCCTGGAAGCTGCTACCTGGAGTTCTGTACACACCTTCACCAAGCATTACCACCTGCCTATCTTTTCCAAATCCAGGGCAGGTTTTGCAACAGCAGTCCTGCAAGGCATACTAGCCAGCCCCAACTCTTCTTGACTGCCTCCACCCTTCTTCAGATTTGGGAATCTACCCAAGTGTGATGACTGCAACAGTGAAACATGAAGAACATACTACAGTTGTGTACACTTACCATAAATGTAGATGTTCAAGTGTATTCACTGTTGCAATCCTGGTTTCCCTCCCTCCAGCCCCATTGTCTCTCTCTCTCTCTCTCTCTTTCTCTCCTCTCTATGTCTATTACTCACCCCCTTCAGGGGTATTGGTATTTACTTTTTACTGGTGGTGTTTTCCCCACCATAACTTAGCTCCATATTTGGGGGGCTCCTGACATTTGGGGCAAGAAAAACTGATGTAATGGCATCATCTGCCTGTTTTTATACCCCAGACGACCTGACATCAGTCCTGGAGTGACAGCAACCGATGCAGAAATACTAAGTCTCTGGTATTCGGGCTGACTGAGGGTTACCTGCAAGCAGATAATCCAAGTGTGATGATTGCAACAGTGAATACACTTGAACATCTACATTAATGGTAAGTGTACACAATTGTACTTTCTAGAGAGCAATAAAAGACCTAAAGATGACTATTTTACTTCTCACAGTTCATTGCAAGAAAAACCCAGTCAAGCTGCAGTTTTCACTGTGCAATACCTTAAACCACCTGTAGTGGAAGCCCATGGGATATATGCAAAAACATCTTAAGAACATCCCTTGTTTCAGCTACATGGCTTCTGAATGTCCATAAGCTTTTACTTTTTAAGTCTTTATAGTTACATTCAGGTCAATAAAGCCAAACTCCACTAGCTGTGGACATGCATGTTTTGGCCTTTTTATTGAACTTGTCAATACATCATAAGTAGATAGTTTGGTTATATTACAGAAACATAGGGTCTTTAAACCCAGCTGATACCCATAAACATTAAGGTGCCTGGAAAATATCCCAACTAATATCCAAACCAAAGGGTAAAAAGGTCACACAGACAAACCATTCAGAAAAACTGAAGAAAAATACAGCAAAGCTAGAGTTTTCACCGTGTGATACATTAAACCTGCTGTAGTGGAGGCCCATGGAATATACACAAATTAACCCTTAAAGACATCAAGTGTTTCAACTGCATGGCTTCTGAATGTCCATGAGTTTTTAAGTCTTTATGGTTACATTCAGGCCAATAAAGCCAAACCCTACTAGCTGTGGACATGCACCCATAAACATTAACGTGCCTATAACTGGGTTTAAAGACCCTGTGTTTCTGAAGTATAGCTAAACTATCCACTTAAGCTGTGCTGAAAAGGTCAATAAGAAGGCCAAAACATGCATGTCCACAGAGGAGTTTTAAGGTAACACACACACACACACACACACACACACACACACACACACACACACACACACACACACACACACACACACACACACACACACACACACACACACACACACACACACACACACACACACACACACACACACACACACACACACACACACACACACACAGCTCCTAAACAAAATCCTTCCCTAAATCTTCTATAATACAGCCACTCTTCACCAAATTGGCTGCCATAGTAATCTCCAAATCACTACTACAGGTTTTTTGCTTTTCCCTTAGCTCTGGAATATTATCATCAGAGTTCAAAAACTCCACTATTATTTCACATTACAAACAGCTCTGATAAAAAGTCTAGGAATGTGTTCCCAAGCATGTCAATGAGAATGGCCTGCTATCCTAAACTCAAAACACACTCCACAACAGATATAAACACCATATACTGTCTATGGAGTGAGTATCATAATTTATTTTAAACAAGAAACATCTTTATTGAATTATCACTTATGGCATAAGCAATCATACATTTATATAAATGAATATAAACCATATTGACCATATTGACATATTTTCAGTTGCAAACATTATGCATCACCTATACCCCAGGATTCAATAAAATCCATGTAGGCACTGTGTGCAGCCTACAAGGAATGTATCCATGTACACAACCATGGTCCCCCCTTGGCAGCACACCGTGCATATTAATGATGATGAGCTGCAGAGGCAGAGCTGAGGAACACGGATATTGAATCAGTGTAGGGAGAGGTGTAACTGCAGCAATGTTGTGCAGTGTGTCAAATGTTGAATGCGTAAATGTTATGATGTTCTATAATGTCCTGTGTTTATTTTTTTAATTTTTTTTAAATGCATGTTTGCACAGCGTGGCTGGGAGTGCAGCAATGCCAAGCTGTGCTCACATATAGACATCTGACACCTGGTAGATATCTAAAAATAGAAACTGGATGTAATCAATGATCATAATTAAATACATTTTTTATTGATGTTTGCACGGCATGGTGCAGAGCACAGCAGAGTCGAGTGGAGCTTATATATGCATGGAAAACACCTGCCAGACATCTAAAAATAGAAACCGGATGTAATTAATTATTTATTTATTGGTGTGTTTAAGCATGTTTGTGTGGCACAGTGCCATGCTCAGCACTGCTAACAGGTAGCTCAGTGGTATATGTGAAGGTATATGGGATTTCTTAATATCCACATAGCTAAATGGGATTGTTACATCTGTATGTGTAGTAGGTCCAGAGTTTGAATACATGGAAGTCAGAACTTGTCCGTAATTTTGCTGCACACATTATGGGCACAGTTTTAAAATATGACTATGCTGCGCTCTGTGCAACTGTGCTCAAACCTGCTAAGCACCATATAAACATGGTAATGACTGCTAATATCTGTGCGGTGCTCAGCTTTGCTAAAACCATGATTATGTGTGTTTGCATGCTGCTCAGCTCCACTTAGCTGGTTTGCGCACTGCTAAGCAACGGGGCACTTTTTTGAATGTTACTCAACTATGTGTAAGGATGGGAAAACAGCCTATATTAAGAGCAGTAGGTGGAAATAGTGCAGAATCCATTGGAGTTCAATCATCTGTCGATACGGCTGGTGTTGTTGGAGAAGGTGTGCACTTTCAGGTACAGCAGTGGGGCATTCAGGAGTCCAGGGTCATGGTTGGGCTCCTTGCCAAAAACCATGAAGATAGGCTGCTGCAGTGCAATTTCCAGGGCTTGGATGTAAGGCGGAGGCCTGGGACTGGTTGGCCAGAGAACTCACCAGTGTTATTGGTATCCCTTGCACAGGTGACCAGTGTTGTCACCATCATGATGACCTGAAAAGACAAAAGAGGGGAACTTTGGACACCTGGGTCCAAGAAGCAAGGGCAGACAATGCCCCACAAATATGTAAGTAATTTTTCCTCCGTTTTACCAATATGTAATCTGAATGCTTGCAAAATTGGCATGCATAATGGTGTGTTTCTCTCCCAACAGCTGCAGCTGAGAGGGCTCGCAGCGTCGAATCTCATGCCAGGCACCTGGCCAGGTTGCACAGTGAGTGTAGTGTGTATGGATCTGTTATACCAACTGTAGTGAAATAAGCAAGAAAGAGTAAATCATTAACTGCAATAAAGTATATGCAATAAAGTTGGAATTAGAGCTGTAGTGCAATAAATGAATAATAACAACTACAGTTCAATAAAAACAAGAAACAAACCAATAACAGCAAGGAAAATGGTGTACATCAGAATTGTCTTGTCATATCCATTGCAGTAGAACTGTATGCATTGAGCCTGTACAGTAAGGTTGCTGCAGTCAAGTATAATCATATATATTATATATATCAAATATATAATAATCCTCTAGGCCAATACCAGTCACATAATGCTCTGTCTTCCACGGATGTCAGGTAATAAAGGTAGAGGGGTGAGATAGCCCACACCACGGCCAGATATTGTGTGTGTGGACTTCACAGATATTGCAAACCAATAACAATAATATGTGTTCACCTGTATTGTTAAAAGTGAAATAAAGCTGTACTAATATATGCAGTATGGTTGTATACCATGCATGTGTGTTCTATTGGCACTGCAGTCTAGTATAACACTTTAACAGTACTAGAATGCTAGAGGGAAGTCCTATAACTTGTATTGCACAATTCATAGTATGTTTACAGGTGATCTCCAGGCAAGTATCAGTCACCTTGTAGTCAGCAGTGACTCAGAAGCTCAGTCTGTTAAGTTCCTTGTACACTGTACATTTTGACACACACTGTTGTGGGTTCAAATCCAGTTTTGTGTTGCAGTTCAATTAAATTATTGTGAAGACAGCAATTAATGAATGAGTCATGCAATCTTTATCTGCACACGTTATTGCTAATTAATTAACTGCTATCCAGTTTTTCAAGTCAAAGGCTTGCAGGTATGGACACACTGCACATATCTGTATAGCATAACTATATGTTGCCTACTGTTGTATAACAGATGCACCTTAATCACATGCCTCGATTGGACTGTAAAGGGTACCCTTACCCTGGCTCTGCCGTAACAGCAGGGCTGACATAGCTGCCACAGTTACATGTACAGCTTGTTGACCTCTAGAGTGTTCACACTTCCCCCTATGTGTATTAGCTGCAGCAGCTGCAACCTGTAGCACACACAGCTGATTGTAAAGGAAGATGCTACAGACCTACCATACCTCCCAACCCCCTAGAACAAGGAATCTGGACACAGCCATACTTAATGGGGGAGACAAAGGCCTAGAGATAGGGACATATTTTACAGTTTGCTCTTACAAAGATAGTTAGTTAATAGCATAACAGCTGCTGCATTAGCATGTATATTCTGATGGGTATGAAGTCTGACACTCAAATGTGTGTCTTTCATTACTGACTTCAACCCACAATGATTTGCCAGTGATTTGCCAGATGATCACAATGTCATGGGACACTGACCACACATATAAGGCAAAACTGTGGACATACTGCATAAATATCTACAGTTGACAGTTGTGATACCTACCCTCTGCAATGCTGTAGTCAACACACCTCAGTAATGTCCATCTTAACAGCTAAGAAAGGAGCCCAGGTCTACATGATTGCCTGTGGGGTCATTTATTGCACTGTTCTGACTATTTTGTTACTTGTGTATCTCTGCTACCTTTAAACTAAATAAAAAAAAATAAAAAATAAAAAAAATCTTGCTTTTTTCCCACTTTCTGAAATTTAAGAAAGTTCAGTTACAGATTTGCTGTTCTGAACTGTTTGTAAGTTTCTTGGAGGCCAGTGCTTGCTTGGGCTAAAGAAAAGTCTCTGTGTTTACCAGTGGCAGTGGTTAACACTGAGCGGCCTGCCTGTCCCTGTAGGAGTGGTTACTGCCTAGAAGCTGTAGTTTTATTGGCCATTTTGGGTCAATTCCAATCTCCTTGATCTCTCTCTCTCTCTTAAAACCTTGCAACTCTGTTTTTGCATGGTCTTGCAACAGAGCAGCGTCGGTCAGCGCCGCTTAAACAGGTTTAAACTACTCCCGGCTCCACAAAGTGTGCTCTTCACTTTTTCCCTTAGAACTGCTCTAAATCTCAAAATAAGCATTCTATTTTCATTCTAAAGCCCTGCACTTGCTCGTATAAATAATCTCATAGGTAAACACAAATACACTTAAGTACTACATCCTCTTATACTTCTTTTAAGCACTTGCTCCCTATTGGTTCTTTCTGATCAGTCAATAAGTAGTTCCCTATATTATTCAGGCATGTCCAAAGGTCAGTTTCCGGTTTACTCTCCAGTCCAGCTGGTGAATCTGGGAATCTTGAGGCAATGTTACAATTGCCTTATGTATACAGACCACCCTCTCCTCCTCCCAACAAGCTCAATTATATGTGAGAGATGCAACTATATAGCCAAACTGGAGGCTAAGCTCTCTCAACCCAGTACTGGCACACCCTGTCAGGAGGAGAAGGTAACCACACACACCACAAATCCAGTCTCACATAGATCAGCAAACCAAACACATAAACACACAAAAACATACTCGGAGGCTCTAAATAAAAATTTGCCTAAGCAGCAGAGACCTACATAGCAGACATCCAAGCAACCCCTACCATGAAACAATACCCATGTAGCACATAGCTCACAAAGTCAGTGTGCCACACAGTCACAGCCCTTAAGGCTAAACAACACACCTAATACACTTGTAATAGGTGACTCTATTGTCAGACACACTGACGTCCCACTCACCAGGCTGAACAAGGAGAAGGTCACTGTAAGCTGCCCGTCGGGTGCCAGGATCCGCCACATAACACAAGCACTCAGGTCACTCCAAAGCAAGTACAAATATGACTCCGTCATTGTCCATGCTGGTGTGAATGATCTGAGCTGTACCTCCCTGGACTACATGAAAAAAGACATAGAGGAGCTCTTTGATCATGTAGCCCAGGCCGGTATGACCCTGACCTTGAGTAGCATCTTACCCTCACCAAGAATAATGCCACAGTATAAAGACAAAATGATCAATTTTAACAATTGGCTAAAGTATTAGTGTCATTCAAAGGGGATCCAATGTCTATCAGCCTGGGATGACATGCTCGACAAGCCACGTTGCTTCACTAGGGACAGCTTGCACCTGTCACCCCTGGGTTTTCAAATATTGGCAAAGGTTTTTGCCTCCTCCATAGTGCCTTTTTTAGGCAAGGCTCAAAAGACAAACCCACCTCCATAGACAACACAAAGAAAAAAAAAACTAAGGGTAATGCTGCTCAACGCCAGAAGTCTAAACCTCAAGATGCATGCACTCAAGACTCTCCTCAGTATGGAGAATATCGATATCTGTGCAGTAACAGAAACCTGGTTCAAGGCTCCCAAGAGCACCCCAGCACTAACAGGTTATACTTCATACCATGTGTTCTGGCCCCAAAACTCGGACCGAACCACAAAAGGAGGGGGAGTATCCATATTTATCAAAGATACCCACACCTCCAGGTTAGTGGCACTGCACGAAGCATTGGAGACCATCCATGTGCAACTAACAGTGGGCAAAACTGCCTTTCAGTTTGTAGCCTGCTACAGACCACCCTCCCAAACACAGGAACCTCACTCAGCTTTCCTGAGAACACTGGAGAATATGAAGATCTCTCCAAACACCATTATATTGGGTGACTTCAACTAACCAAACATAGACTGGGAGCACTACTTAAGCCCCAACACCCTCGCCCAATGGTTCCTAGAATTTATAAACTCAAATGCTATGGAACAACTGGTCACCACTCCCACAAGAGGGGAAAACATATTGGATCTGGTCATCACCAACATGGGATCTCTATATTCCACACCAGAGGTATACCCCTCATTAGTAAGATCAGACCATAAACTAATCTCACTGGACATCCATATTTCGTCTCCACTCCTAGCCAAGGAAACCATGGTGAAGAACTTCTCAAAAGCAAACTTCACACTTCTCAAAACTGAGTTGGAATCCTTCAAAGCCCCAGGGCCAGTGGAAAATATGGCCCAAAATGCAGAATCCTTTACAAAAGCATTCTATGGACACCTACAGGAATGCATGGAGCATGCTATCCCAAATAAAACCAAGACTCACTCCTTCAAAGGCAGGAGACCTGTCTGGTGGATCCCAGCCATAAATAAGCTATACAACAGAAGGAGAAAGCTACTACATGATAGAGTAAAATCCCATAAAGGGAAGGCGTCTCTGATTAGTACAAGCAAGAAACTACGATCCCTCATAAAATCATCTAAAGCCAGCTTTGAAAGAAAAATTGCACAAGACACTAAAGATAATCACAAGGCCTTCTTTAGTTATGTCAGAAACCTGGGAGGCAACTCCCAGATATGCTCTGAGTTAGTGCAAAATGACAAAAAATACACTGAATCCACAGACATTGCCAACATCCTGGCAGAAAGGTTCAGTGCAAACTTCTCCCCCCTTCCCCCCAAAAGAGCAAATGTCTATCCCAACAGAGTGTAGCCTTCCTGAGATCATAGATTCACAGGTGAGAGCTGCCCTCTCCAAAGCAAAAAACACAGCATCAATTGGACCAGACGGTGTCCTGGGCTGCGTCTTACATGAGCTCCAAGAAGAACTAAACCCTCATATAAATTCACTGTTCAGTCTCAGCCTTACTACAGGATATGTACCCAAGGAATGACGTACAGCAACAGTGGTCCCACTCCACAAAGGTGGTGCCACAACAGACCCCGGAAACTATCGCCCTATAAGCCTGAGTAGCCTGGTCTGCAAAGCTATGGAGCGTATCATCATGGAAATCATAAACAAAGACGTTAGGAACCTCCAGACACTGGATCTTACCCAGTTCGGCTTTGTTAAGGGCAGATCTTGCCTCTTGAACCTAATTGACTTCTTTGAAACAGTTACCAAAGCCATAGATGAAGGGAAGGTAGTCCACACAGCCTACCTGAACCTCGCAAAAGCCTTCGACACAATACCCCACTCGGGCATCATAAATAAGCTCGCCAGCTTAAATATCAACCCCTATGTCACAAGATGGGTTGCAAATTGGCTCAGGGATAGAACCCACATGGTCAGAATAGCAGGTGCCATGTCAGACTCTAAACCAGTTACAAGTGGCATCCCACAAGGCTCAGTCCTGGGACCTCTCTTGTTCGGTATATATTTCTCCGAGGTACAGGCTAACACGGGTGGACTATGGCTGACCAAGTTTGCAGATGACTGCAAACTGGATGCCGTAATCAACTCTGTGGCTGACACAAGCATCCTCCAAAAGGGTCTCACAGAGATGGATAACTGGTGCCAGAGCCATGGCCTAAAGCTAAATGCCAAAATGTGCATAGTCATCCCCTTTGGGAAAAACAAAGTGCCCACAAATTACTACATAGGTGGTAATCCATTAAGTATGGAAGAAGTAATTAGGGACTTGGGGACCCAAGTAGATAGCAATCTCTCCTTTGACAATCACGTTGCCAAAGTGGTTAGAAAGACCTTCTATATAGCCCACCTTATCACGAAAGGGTTCACATCTAGATCAAGAGAGGTCATTGTGCCCCTTTACTCATCACTTATCAGGCCCATAATTGAATACAATGCCCCATTTGGGATGTACCTTACCCGACACCTGCAGCAACTGGAAAGACCCCAAAAGTATCTCACCAAGAGGATCAAGGGGCTCAAACAGATACCCTATGCAGTTCAGCTAAAGAAACTCCAACTCTACTCAGTTGCGTACCGCCTACTCAGAGGCGATCTGTGTCTGACGTATAAGGCCATGTCCAACCCAGAATTAATGGACATGCTTCACCTCAGGAAATCTAAATCCCTTAGAGCTACACGCTCCAGGGACTTGAACCTCAGCACAGAAATAAATAGGACATGCTGGAGGGACAGATTCATATCCCAGAGGCTCCCCTCACTCTGGAACAAAATCCCAATCCATGTTAGGCAGAGGCCCTCACTGACCCTCTTCAAGAGAAATCTTGATGAATGGATGGGAGATCGTAAGTTTACCCCTGGGATCTCTTCCGTGTCCCTGCTTGACAGAGGTACAGTAAATTAACCTTAAAAGGGCTGCCTTCTATAACCTACTATACAGAGACACAGTCAACTAATCTAAAAGGGTGGCGAAAGCCAAACACACTCTGGCTAGGCTTATAAATGCCCTAGGGCAGATAGCCTAGTATCAACCTATGAACCTATGAACTTATGAACCTATTATATATTGCACTGTGGTGGCATGTCATTGGCTAATGCTAGGGCAATTCAGCTGTTTTGGCTGCAATTAGCATATCAGAGCCACAGATTGGTGCAGAGGCAATTATCTGCTAATGAGCAGTACCTTAAAAAGGCAAGCAGCTGGTTATGGGGAACAAGTCTATATGAGTCTTACCTTACATAGAGAACATCTTTGCAAAACATTACTGGAAGCAAAGTTCAACAAAGGAGTACTGCACTCCACCAGGTATATAATTAATTTCTCCATATAACAGGATGCAGCTGGGAGGATGGAGGTATGGGGAATAGGGATTACAGCAGTAAGCCTGTCTTAGATCTGTGGTAATGACATGTCATTGATACTCAGCTGTCCTACACCTACAGGCATGCCTCTCAAATGTCCCTGATTTCCACTCATATCTTAGCTTTGTCCCTCTTAATCCCTCCTACAACAGATAGCTTTTGTAGGAAAACTAGTGAATTACACATAATACATAGTGACAATAAATAAGGGTGTACACTCCTGTAGTGTTAAACGATGTATTCACCTCCTCTCATCCTGTCAGCATGGGCGCTGGAACCATAGAGTGCAGTGGGAGGGGAGCCCTCCCACTTTACATCATTCATACCTCTGCCCCTTTCGTTTTTCATGCCTCCAACTGCCATGATGATGTCAGCGCACCTATTTCCAACTGTTTTTGTGAGCAGGAACAGATTTCAGAAGCTGCTGCCTGCAGAAACAGGATTTCATTTCCAGAATAATGGAGTGGATTAGCTGCTGTAGGGTGGAACAACAGGATGTAATTGCAGAGTGGAGCAGACAGACACTGAAGCAGGAACAGGATTTAGATTTCATTTCAGAGTAAGTACAGTACACAGTGTGTGTGTAAATGTCCCCAGCAGGATACATCTGGTGGCTACATCAGGCTCAAACCCTGTATCTTGGGTACAGGTAAAAGGAGCCTAAAGTCCCTAGCCACCATCACTTATGAATTTATGCCTTACATTTTTGTTCTGTTCCTCTGGTTTGCAGGAGTGGTAAAACCTTTTATTCTAGCAATTTTCTAAGGTTATAATATCAATATTTGAAATGTGTCCTTTTTTGGGGCTGTATTCCCCCATTATTGGCTTTGTTCTGTATTTTTGTGCTAAGAGGTTGAGAGCTATGGTGAGAAGTGAGAACTGAATTCACTAAATTATATGATAGCCATTTAAGTTTGTCTTCCTGTTTTTCAAAAAACTGCTGATTTAGCTTAGTGGTATGTTGCTCTGACTATAGTGCACAAGCTTCTGGGTTCAAGACTTGGCAATGAAATGCATGGTGGTAACAGCATTTTATGCAAGCAGCTTTCCAAAATTATGCACGCAATGTTTAAAATGTGTCCCTGGTTTTTGACCTTTTGCCCCCCCTCCCAATTGAAAATAAGTTCAAGAAGCTGTGCAATATGGCTATGGCTTACACTCTACTGTGATTCTGTATTTATATATTGTGTGTAGAAGTAGAATGTTATCATGGAAATGTTATGAATAGGGCAGTTTTGCCATTATTGGTGCATGCATTTTGCTTTATTGCCTACTGGAAAAATGTTCAAACAATACATTTAAAATGCAATTGTGTGTGGAAGTAGACTGTTATCATGGAAATGTTCCAAATAGGGCAGTTTTGTCATTATTGGTGCATGCATTTTGCTTCATTGCCTGCTGAAAATGTTTAAGAGAGGCCTAATGGTTAAGGTGCTTGCCTTACAAACACAAGGCACAGGTTTTGAGTCTCACAAGGGATAATTGGCTAGGCTTAAAATGGCTCACAAGGGCAGTTAGCCTAGTACTAACCTATGAACAATAAATTTAAAATGAGCTCTAACTTAAGTCTAACAAGTGTGCTGTATTATACAAGGAATATAATTTAATACAATCAGGAAGGTGAACCAAGGAATACATACATGTATGCATGGCCCTAAAAATATGTTTGAAAACAGCCCAGAGGAAAATGTGAAAAGCTCAAAATCATGGGCAAATTTTAAGCTTTACTCTTGTTACCAAAGCAATGGATGAAGGTAAAACAGTTCACACCACATTACCTTGACCTGGCCAAGCCTTTTGACACAATCCTCTACTCAGGTGTAGTACAAAAGATGAATAATGTAGGAGCAAACACTTACACCACCAACTGCATTGCCAACTTGGCTCACGGGATGTAGGAGATCAAAACAGGGGAAGAGACCAGTCACCAATGGAGTCCCCCAGGGTTCGATGCTGAGACTTTTTCTGTTTGGCATATACATCTCAAAAGTAAAAGAAAATACCAAAGAGCTTTGGCCAGCTAAGTTTGAGATGACTGCAAGCTAGGATAAGTTACTGAATCCCCAAATGACTTAACCATCATGCAGCAAGGTTTGTCCTAAATAATAACTGGTGTCAAAATCATGACAATGTCCTCTGAGAACTGATCCAATTGTTTGGCATTTGGGAACTAGTGTGTACAGTGACCTAACTTTTGACCAACATGTGCCCAGAGTCGTAAGAAAGCCTTTTTATATTGCACAGCTTATAAACAAATTGATTGTGACTAGATGTAGAGATGTTGTTGTCCCCCTTTACAAAGCTCTCATTATGTCAATCATTTTGTATAATACCCACTTTGACATGTATCTGTCCAGCCCCATGCAACAATTGGAATACCTTCAGAGATACCTTACTAAAAGGATACAAGTCCTAAGCAATAGGTCTTGCATGGACCACCTCAAAGATTTATTACTATACTCAGTATCATACAGAGTGCTTAGAGGTGACATGCCTGGCATACAAAGCATCCTCTGACATAATACAGATGGACCTAGTGAATATCAGCAAGTCAAATGGCATCAGAAATACTCAGTCCAGGTATCTAAACTGAATGTTGTGGAGAGATGAATATATATTACAGAGGTTACCACTTTTCCGGAACAGACTATCCATAAAAATAAAGCAAAGCTCATCCATCCATATCCAAATGCAACTTGGATCTAAGGATGGGTAATAGAAAATGTACTCCAGGATTTCCCCTCATGCCACTAATGGATAGAGGCAGTTCCTAAATGCTGCATCCATTACATGGCCCCCTCAAATTATCTATGGCATGATCACAGTTGTTCTCACTAAGGCTAATATACAATTATCAGCCATGGGAATAGCTAAGACCAATCAGAAAATGTTAATTCAAGCACCAAAAGGGAATTGGCTATGCTTAAAATGTCATCCAAGTGAACCTATGTTGTGGTAGCAGATAGTTATAAAAAAATTATCCTTTTTAGTTCACTAAGCGCCCCTGTCACCCTCCGCCCCCCCCCAGTCTTTAACGGGTCTATATCAGAACATCAAAGTTTCACAACTTTGAATGTCCTAATATTGACCTCTATTCAGCGAACGCTGAAAATAGCGAAGCTGCAGAACACTGAATTTCTTCCTAGGGAAAGAATTTGGTTGGCTGTTCCTGTGGCTTCGCTATTTTCAGCACTGTGGTGGAAAGTTACAGGTCGGGATCAGGTAAGTGTGCGATTGTGTGGACGTGAGATTTATGGCACGGGGTAGGTGAGTTAGGGTTACGGCGCTGGTCAGGTAAGTGTACGATTGTGTGGACGTGAGGGTTAGGATGGGGTAGGTGAGTTAGGGTTAGGGTGCAGGTGAGGTGAGTGTGCGATAGTGATGGACCTTAGGGTTAGGGTTTGGGTTAAGGTAAGTGGATAGCTAGTGGTGTATGTACAGTTTAGTGTAGGGTTAGATGTAGGATTTTAGGTGTATGTGTGTGGATTGCTGTTTGTTTGGTGTGCTTGCATTGTGTGTATGTGTGTCGGAACAGCAAATCTTTTTCCCTGGGAAAAAAATTTGCTGTTCTGCATGTTTGATATTGTCAGCGTTCACTGAATAGAGGTCGATATTAGTACATTTGATGTTTTAAAAAGTCGATGTTCTAATCTAGACCTGTCTTTAACAGCTTCCGGTGCCTATGTCTATCAATGTCTCACATAAATAGTTCTAACATTTTAAAAGAGTCCATGATTGCCCCAGATGTGCTCTGGCTAAGTCCCTGATTCTCTTGACATTTGTCCCTGTTTGGTTGACAGCTGCGCCTAACAAACCTGTCAACCTGTTACAGCAAGAAATCTGGACAAAGACATAATCAGTGGAGGGACAAATGCCCAAAATTAGGGACACTTTTTAAATTTTGCTCTTATGAACTGAGAATAACAGGAATTACAGTAGCATGACTGTGTTCTGAAGGATATGATGTCTGAAACTCAGATGTGTGTCTTTATTTTCTGACATCAACCCTCAATGATTTGCCAACAGTGTTCCAGAAATCTACAATTTTGTGTGAAAATGACCAAAAATATTAGGCAAATATCTCGACAGTCTGTGAACATCTATACAGTTGAGAGGTATGATGCCTACAGGGAACATATACTACATCAGGTTTGCATTGTTTTCTGTCATTGTGGCACACTGGTGTTGCTGGACTGTCCCCATATAGTGGTTGTAATAGCACACTGCTATTTGTCTGACAGTGGCCTTATGACATGTTAGTGGGAGGTTGCCCGTAGGGGACACACCATAGTAGACTGGAGTGCTAGGTGTAAGAACATACATCAGAATATGTCACGGCACACAGGGACATACCTCAGTATTGCTACTATCTTGGTGGTATCCACACATGTAGCATGTTGCCACACTGTGGGGTATGACATGTGTGAGGGATCAGTGGATAGTGCAGACCATTATGGGCATGCTATATCTGTACATAGTGGATGTCCACATATCTGGTCCTGTAATGTGTTTCACTCTTGTTGTCTTTCAGGAGCTATGCACCACCGATGACATGCCCCCTTCTCAGATGCAGAGAATGAGATAATAGTTGATGGACTAAGGCAGCATCATCAGATCCTTTTATCCAGTGGGAAGCATAAGTGAGAACAGGGGCTTCATTATGGGTAGAGCTTGTGCGGGATGTTAATGAAGTTGGCCACCAGGATAGAACCTATGAGCAGGTCTGACACCGTACCATGGACTTGGTGAATGCTGCATGACGGAGGGCAGCTGATGTTTCCAGGGATTGTGCTGCCATTGGTGGAGGGCCTGCAGTGGAACAACCACTCTCAGCCACAGAGGAATTCCTGGCAGAGCTAGGAACACATGACAGCTCCCAGGCATCCATCACACTATAGATCACAGAGGTGGGTGCCACAGTGTCTACAGCAGAGGAGCATCCAGATAAGCTTACTGTGTTCACCAGTGTAATACTGTATCACGCATAGTGGCAGGCTGTACATATGTGTATATGAGTGCCAGGTTTATGTGCTTGGGGGGGTCAAGCTTAGCTGTACACACATACTCACAATGTCAGCAATGCAGCCAGTAACACAGTAGCTACTGTCAATATAGATATATGCACATATTACCTTGTAGTGATGCAAAATTTGGTGGTGCTGACAATACCTCTCCCTCACCATTTCATAAGTCCGTCAGGTGTTGCCCAAGCCTGTGGTCCTGTACCTGGTAAGCATGATATTGTTGCTTTATGGATCATATATAGCCTATGAAAGTTAAGGGCTGCCATATTCCCCTATATAGAAATGTTGTGTTTAATGAGAGTAGAATATTTATATGTTCCATTCTGGAACAGTTAACTATAGTTCATAGACTGGGTAATCACAGGTGTGTATTTGAATGAACATTTTATCACGTTTGCACTTATAGTTATGAGAGACTATGCAGCCTGGTGTACATGAGGCAAATACTCCAAGATGGCTGTTCAAACACAATAAGGAGATGGTACATACCCGAGGCTGTGACAGTAGTACTGGCATATCATTCTTAGGAAAGTTATACTGGGTTTTATGTGCAGTTCTATCATGTATAGCATACCTCTCAACTGTACAGGTTTTTGCAGAATGTCCAGATTTATGCCTCCTATTTTTGCTCCATTTTTCATAAAATTGTGGTTTTCTGGCAAATTAGTGGCAACTCATTAAACATTGATGTCAGAAAATAAAGACAGACATTTGATTTTCAGACTTTATACCCTTCAGAAAATACATGCTAATGTAAAATCTGTTATTCTATCAACTTTCTAAGTTTGTAAGAACAATATTTAAAAATTGTCCCTAGTTTTGGGCCATTGTCCCACTTTTACTTATGGCTTTGTCCAGATTTCTTGCTCTAAGAGGTTAAGAGGTATGGTATAGTATAATTTTGCATACCTTACAGGTATATACTACTGACAACTTTGTATGTAGCTGAAGTGCATGTTATAAAGCCCTTTACTTCTATGTGTATGTTGTTGTGAGGTTGTCTGTTGTGCATGGGAGTGGAGATGAGATGATGTGAAACTGGTAATGCAGTTGTGGATCCTCATCTGTATGAGTCTGTGTGGATTACCAGATGTAATAATAGTGCAGGTAGTAATGTGCTGCTTTTGTCTTGGTTTTCACAGGTGACCAGGGGGATTGGAGTCTGTCCCCCTCACAACCTGATGTCAGTGTCTCATCAGACTCTGATGATGATGGTGGCCATAGTGAGGCACAGGTGGGGTTGCTGGGTGCTGAATCTGTTCCAGAGGTTGAAATCCCTCTTCTGCACCCATTGTCTCCACACACAGTCAGTATGCCCAGACATACTCAGTCCCCAGAGGCCACAGATCTTGGACAGTCAGAGGGTGGAGACATTGAACAGGGATGTGTGGCAACTATGGCTCCAGTGAGTGTAGACACTGGCCATATCCAGAGAGTTAGCAAGGTCCCGCACAGGTGGATTGACAGGGGGTGCTTGTAGGAGGCTTGCTGTCCGTCCACTACCTATTGTTGGTATCACATCCCTAGTCACTAATCGTATGTTTCGGGCCATCATGGAGGCACAGGCATGTTCTGAATGGAACACCAGATGTATGCTTAGAGTTATGGATGCAGCAAAGTCTGACATCCGTGACTGCCTCTACCACATCAGGGACACCCTGGATTGGTTCACTGATGCAGTGGACAGACAGAGGGCTGAGACACTGTCTGTCTTCGGCCGCACATTGTCTGTGCTGGAACATCTGTTTGGAGTTGAGTGTCGGACCCGTGGATGTAGGTCAGCAACACCATCTGCTGATAGTCCACGTGGCTATGCACAGTCATGCTTTTGTAGTGGCAGTACCTCCAGTGCTACACAAGGAAGTGTGCTGTCCACACCATGATGTGGCAGGCCATGGGCACGTGTTCCTGGGCAGTCCCGTGGGGGATACAGACCCAGAGGACAGCAGTTACTGTCAGGTACTAGCACCACATCTGATCTTGGGCATGGTGGTGCCAGTTCTACTCCTGGCAGAGCCATTTCCTGTGTTTGCAGCTGGAGATGGTGAACTGTCCACTCTACCATGTATGTTCCACAGCTGTGCAACATATACAGGTGTAGGGTTAGGACTGGGCTTGGATGTGTACATGCACACACTCAAACACCACTGTTACATGAAGGTCACCTACAAATACACAAGGCACCTCTCCATCTAACCCGCACCCCTTCCTGACTCACAGACATGCTGTCAACTGTTTGCCACAGCCTAGGCCTCCAGCAACACACTACTCCCTGTGCGTGTGATGATACCTGTACCACATCCCTGTCATCCTTGCCATCAATGCAGGGAAAGGAAACTATGTGTCCGATGCACAGGGTGACTATATTACTTGAAATGTACTTGTGTAATGCAGTATTGTTTTGCCATACTACTTGTTGTGGTCCACAACAGATACTGTATGCTGGCATATGTCATGACTATGCACCAAACTTTGTGTAACTTATGTTGTATAATATTGTACTGGTGGTAGTGTTATAGAATGACAGTTGTGTTAGGGACCTGTGTATGTTTCTGTTCCAGGAGTCTGAGGGGATAAACTTGGAGACAGGGCAGCAATACAGCAGCACAGGATGGCATGGCAGCACAGTAGAAATATGTCATCAGCAAGGTACGGCAGTATATGTGTATGGCTCCCTAGGTGCATATGTGTATAACAGTCTAACAGGGACAATGGGGTCAGTCTGCATAATTATGCATTCATACTTTGTGATAAGGTCTGCTACCCTTGACATGTGTCACCTGGGTTTTCTGAACTTAAAAATCTACAATATGTAGTGATGTAGTTGACACAGCTACAAATATCCTATGTGTGGTTTAGACAGGAGGCTTGTTGGCTGTTGGTGAAGCACCCACCAAGAGGAGAAAACGCTGAGAGAAGAAAGGAGCCACTTTTGAGATTTTGAAGTATTTTTCCTCTGTTTATTTGCTAAGTTTTTCTGCATAGCCTCCTATTTTGAGCATTTTCTGGCTTGTTAAACTTGATTTCTGCATTAGTAACTGTATTTAGAGCACAACCTAGAGCTGTTTACTGAATGTCCTGTTTGCACTTATTTTTAAAATCGCTTTTTTCTCAAAACTTGCATTTTATCTGTCTTTGGCCTAACTCTCTTGTGTGGGGTCATTTACTGCACTGTTATAACTTGTTAATACTTGTGAACCTCTGCTAACTCTGAAAAAACAAAAAAACAAAAAAAAATCTTGCTTTTTTCCCACTTTTCTGAGATTTAAAAAAGTTCAGTTACAGGCTTGCTGTTCTTGAACTGTTTGTAAGTTTCTGTGAGACCATTTTTTGCTTGGGCTAAAGGGAAGTCTCTCTGTTGATCAGTGGCAGTGAAAAACATTGAGCAGCCTGCCTGCCCCTCTGGGAGTGGTTACTGACTTGAAACTGTAGTTTTATTGGCCATTTTGGGTCAATTCCAAAACTCCTTCATCTTCCTCTCTTAAAACCTGGTTGCCTCGTGGTTTTGGCGTCTTTTCAGGCTTGTTGGCTGTTGGTGAAGCACCAACCAAGAGGAGGAAACGCTGAGAGAAGAAAGGAGCCACTTTTGAGATTTTAAGTATTTTTCCTCTGTTTATTTGCTAAGTCTTTCTGCATAGCCGCCTATTTTGAGGATTTTCTGGCTTATTAAACTTGATTTCTGCATTAGTAACTGTATTTAGAGCACAACCTAAAGCTGTTTGCTGAATTTCCTGTTTGCACTTATTTTTAAAATCGTTTTTTTCTCAAAACTTGCATTTTATCTGCCTTTGGCCTAGCACTCTTGTGTGGGGTCATTTACTGCACTGTTATAACTTGTTAATACTTGTGAACCTCTGCTATCTCTGAAAAAACAAAAACAAAAAAAAATCTTGCTTTTTTCCCACTTTTCTGAGATTTAAAAAAGTTCAGTTACAGGCTTGCTGTTCTTGAACTGTTTGTAAGTTTCTGTGAGACCATTTTTTGCTTGGGCTAAAGGGAAGTCTCTCTGTTGATCAGTGGCAGTGAAAAACATTGAGCAGCCTGCCTGCCCCTGTGGGAGTGGTTACTGACTTGAAACTGTAGTTTTATTGGCCATTTTGGGTCAATTCCAAAACTCCTTCATCTTCCTCTCTTAAAACCCTCTTTTGCACGGTTTTGCATGTTTTTGTGCATAGCGCAACAGCGGGCAGCGCCGCCTAATTGGGTTTAAACTATTCCTGGCTCCACAAAGTCTGCTCTTCACTTTTTCCCTTAGAACTGCTCTATCTCTCAATTTAAACACCATATTCTCATTCTAAGGCCCTTCACTGGTCCAATTAAGTAATCCTACAAGTTAGCACTATTAAACCATAAGCACTACTTACTCTTATACTCTCTATGATTACCCTGTCCCCTATTGGTCCGTCTTAAATTCAGTTTCCTATATTACTCTAGCATGTCCAAAGGTCAGTCAGTGGTTTCCTCTCCAGTCCAGCTGGTGAATCTGGGAATTTTGAGGCAATGTTACAACTGTCTCATGTACACGGACAACCCTCTCCTCCTCCAAACAGGTTCAAATATATGTGAGAGATGCAACTATTTAGCCAAACTGGAGGCTGAGCTCTCTCATCTCAAAACTGGTGTAACCAGTCAGGAGGAGAAGGTAACCTCACACAACACAATTCCAGTATCACATAGTCCCACCACATCAGTGAACCAAACACATAAATACACAAAAACATACTCGGAGACTCTAAATAAAAATCTACCTAAGCAACAGAGACCTCCAAAGCAGACATCCAAGCAAACGCTACCTCAAAACAAAACACGCACAACACATAGCCCACAAAGTCAGTGTGCCAAGCAGCCGCAGCCCTTAAGGTTAAATAACACACCTGATACTCTTGTAATAGGTGACTCTATTGTCAGACACACTGACGTCCCGCTCACCAGGCTGAATAAAGAGAAGGTCATGGTGAGCTGCCTGTCGGATACTAGGATCCACCACATAATGCAAGCACTCAGGTCACTCCAAAGCAAATACAAATATGACTCAGTCATTGTACATGCTGGTGTGAATGACCTGAGACGTACCTCCCTGGACTACATGAAAAGAGACATAGAGGAGCTCTCTGATCATGTAGCCCAGGCTGGTATGACCCTGACCTTGAGCAGCATCTTACCCTCACCTAGAATGATGCCACAGTACAAAGACAAAATGATCGATTTTAACAATTGGCTAAAATTTTGGTGTCATTCAAAGGGGTTCCAGTGTCTGTCAGCCTGGGATGACATGCTCGACAAGCCACGTTGCTTCGCTAGGGACGGCTTGCAGCTGTCACCACTGGGCTTTTGGATATTGGCAAAGGCTCTTGCCACCCCCATAGTGCCTTTTTTAGGCAAGGCTCAAAAGTCAAACCCACCCCTATAGACAGCACAAGGAACAAGAAACTAAGGGTAATGCTGCTAAACACCAGATGTCTTAACCTCAAGATGCACGCACTCGAAGCTCTCCTCAGTATGGAGAACATCGATATCTGTGCAGTGACAGACACCTGGCTCAAGGCTCCAGAGAGCACCCCAGCACTACCAGGCTATACCTCATATCATGCTTTTCGGCCCCAAACCCGGACCGTACCACAAAAGGAGGGTTAGTTTCCATATTTATCAAGGATATCCACACCTCCAGGTTAGTGGCATTGCAGTATCAGAGACCATCCATGTGCAACTAACAGTGGGCAAGACTGCTTTTCAGTTTATAGCATCCTACAGACCACCCTCTCAAAGTCAGGAATCCCACTCAGCTTTCCTGAAAACATTGGAGAACATGAAGATCTCTCCGAACACCATTATATTGGGTGACTTCAACTACCCAAACATTGACTGGGAGCACTACTCAAGCCCCAGCACCTTAGCCCAAATGTTCCTGGAAATTATAAACTCAAATGCTATGGAACAACTAGTCACCACTCCCACAAGAGGGAACAACATACTAGACCTGATCATTACCAACATGGGGACTCTATGCTCCACACCAGAAGTATATCCCTCATTGGTAAGATCAGACCATAAATTAATTTCACTGGATGTCCACATCCCGACCCCACCCTCAGCCCAGAAAACCACAGTGAAAAACTTCTCAAAAGTGAACTTCTCACTTCTCAAAACTGAAGTGGAATCCTTCAAGGCCCCAGGGCCAGTGGAAACTACGGCCCAAACTGCAGAATCCTATATAAACGCATTCTACAGACATCTCCAGGAATGCATAGATCATGCTATCCCAAACAAAACCAAGACCCAATCATCCAAAGGCAGGCGTCCAGTCTGGTGGACCCCTGCCATAAATAAACTGTACAACAGAAGGAGGAAGCTACTACATGATAGAGCAAAATCCCTAATAGGGAAGGCATCTCTGATCAGTACTAGCAAAAAAGTACGATCCCTCATAAAATCCTCCAAGGTCAGCTTCGAGAGAAAAATTGCACAGGACACCAAAGACAATCATAAGGCTTTTTTCAGTTATGTTAGAAACCTGGGATGCAACTCCCAGACTTGTTCTGAGTTGATTCTAAACGACAAATAATACACTGAACCCACAGACGTCGCCAATATCCTGGCAGACAGGTTCAGTGCAAACTTCTCCACCCCCTCCCCCGCAAAAGAGCAAGTATCTATCCCAGCAGAGGGCTGCCTCCCAAACATCTCTGATGCTCAGGTGACGGCTGCCCTCTCCAAAGCAAAAAACACTGCTTTCATGGGAACAGATGGCATCCCAGGTTGCGTCCTACATAAACTCCAAGAGGAACTAATCCCTCAAATAAAACAGCTATACAATCTCAGCCTCACTACAGGATATGTGCCCACAGAATGGCATACAGCAACAGTGGTCCCACTCCTCAAAGGTGGAGCCTCTACGGACCCTGGAAACTATCGCCCCATAAGCCTGACTAGCTTAGTCTGCAAGGCTATGGAGAGGATCATCATGGAGCTCATAAACAAAGACATTGGGGACCTACAGATACTAGATCCTACCCAGTTCGGCTTTGTCAAGGGCAGATCCTGCCTTCTGAACCTGGTTGACTTCTTCGAAACAGTCACCAAAGCCATAGATGAAGGGAAGGTAGTCCACACAGCCTATCTGGCTAGGTGTGTTCCAAATAGTATGTGGGTAAAACTGAGAGACATTTTAGAGCCAGAATATATGAACATATAAGGGATATCAACAAGCAAAATGTGAATAATGCACTATATAGGCATTTGATGAATTGCAAGGAGGCTAATTTCAAATTCTGGGTATTAGAAGAAGTTGGATACCCTTAAAGAGGTGGGGACTGGGAAACAAATTTAGAATATAAGGAAATGATGTGGCAATTGCGTTTGGATGTATGTGGAGGGAAAGGATTAAATGACCACATATCTATTTCAACTGTTTTAAAAACTTTTGCTGCTGACCCTAAGAGGGCTGCAAAAAAGTTGAATAAAAGTTAGGAATTGAAACAATAATTAAATAATAATAAAATATATTTATTATTTTCAAAGTAGAGATATAATAACATATTAACATATTAATATATAAAAGTACATTGTATAGATAGGTGGACATATTACAACATCATATTGGATATTCATATTAAATTAAATTAAATTATTAAATTAAAGTATTTATTATTAAGAACAGTATATGCGTGTGGGTGTATGTTTATGCATGGGGGGTGTGTATATATGTATGTATATGTGTATGCGTACGTGGGTATATGGGTGTATGTATGTATGTGCATATATATGTGTGTATATGTGTGTGTATATATATGCATGCGCATATGTATGTATGTATGTATTTATGTGTACATATTTATGTGTGTATATATATATATATTTATGTGTGTGTATATATATTTCCATATGTATATATTGTTTGTATATTAATTTTATAATTTTATACTTTTTATACTTTTTACACATTTTATACATATTTATGATCTGTATAGATGTATTAATCCACCTGGTATTTATTGATATTTTTGGAAGTACAAATGCATATAGTAACACATACATTCGTAAGTGAGTATACATATACATATGTATACAATGTTTGTAGAGTTGGCATTATGGTTTATTATTTATTTATATAAATATTATTATCATATTATATCTATCAAGATATTAGTGCTCCCTTTTTAGTATGTTAACAGTGTTCTCCCACTGTTTAATGTCTTAAGGTTTTGATAGGACATACTGTTGTGTTGACCTCTTTGCATTCATTTTTTCTTCAATGCAACAAGTATATCAATTGTACTTATGATTTATTGAATTCATTTAATATATTGTAACATATTTCAATATATTTAATATAATTTTATACATTTCATATCTATACTAAATTTGTAGACAGATATTTGACAACTGTATTTAAAGTTTAAAGTCTAAAGTTTTCCATATAGAAAACAGTTATTTTTACACACAATGAAAACAGTGTGTATTTCACTTTTAGAAGGAAATGAAAGAAATGTGCTAATTAATTAATTAATCTATTGACCAGCCCACTAGATAAAGTATATAAACTGATGTATTTTGTGTTTTTAATTTATCTCTGAAGAAGTCTCCGAAGGGAGACGAAAGCGCTCAGATTTTTCTTGTTTTACTTGTTTGGTGTGAAAATAAATCAACTATATAACTTTGCTGGTGGATTCTATCTTTTTGGACTTGTGTGGGAGGAAGACTTTTATTGTTCGTGGAACAGGTTTTTGCTATCTGGACCTTGCAAAGGCATTTGACACAATACCCCACTCGGGCATCATAGATAAGCTATCCAGCTTAAATATAAACCCCTATGTCACAAGATGGGTTGCAAACTGGCTCAAAGACAGAACCCACAGAGTGAGAGTTGCTGGAGCCATATCAGACTCAAAACCAGTCACAAGTGGCGTCCCACAGGGTTCTGTCCTGGGACCACTCTTGTTCGGTATATACTTTTCCGAGGTACAGGCAAACGTGTGAGGACTATGGCTCACCAAGTTCGAGCGACTGCAAACTGGGCGCCATAATCAACTCTCCAGCTGACACAAACATCCTTCAAAAAGGTCTCACAGAGACAGATAACTGGTGCCAGCACCATGGTTTAAAGCTAAATGCCAAAACATGTATAGTCATACCCTTTGGCAAAAACAATGTGCCCACAAATTACCACATAGGCGGAAACCCATTAAGTACAGAGAAAGTTATTAGGGACCTGGGGACCCAAGTTGATAGCAATCTCTCCTTTGAAAACCACATTGCCAAAGTGGTTAGAAAGACCTTCTACATAGCCCACCTCATCATGAAGGGTTTCACATCTAGATCAAGAGAGGTAATTGTGCCCCTTTATTCATCCCTCATCAGGCCCATCATAGAATACAATGCCCCTTTTGGGATGTACCTTACCCGACACCTGCAGCAATTAGAAAGACCCCAAAAGTATCTCAACAAGAGGATCAAGGGTCTCAAACAGATGCCATATGCTGCTCGGTTAAAAAAACTCCAGCTCTACTCAGTTGCATACCGCCTACTTCGAGGCGATCTATGCCTGACATACAAAGCTATGTCAAATCCAGAATTAATGGACATGCTCCACCTCAGTAAATCTAAATCCCTTAGAGCCACACGCTCGAGGGACTTGAACCTCAGCACAGAAATAAATAGAACTTGCTGGAGGGACAGGTTCATAACCCAGAGGCTCCCTTCGATCTGGAATAGAATTCCAGTTCATGTGAGGCAGAGCACCTCACTGAATCTCTTCAAGAAGAATCTCAATAGGTGGATGGGGGATCATAGGTTTGTCCCAGGGATTAGTCCTGTGTCACTATTAGAGAGAGGCACAGTAAACTAAACCTTAAAAAGGGCACAGTATACTCAAATCAAGGGGTAGTGTAAGCCATACAGAATCGGGCTAGGCTTATAATTGCCTCAGGGCAGATAGCCTAGTATGAACCTATGAACGTATGAACCTATGAACCTATCAGGTATGACGTGTTGTGCATCCCATTGTGTAACTTACACATGATGTGTGTGACAGCAGATGTGTGCTTTACATGCATGGGGGGCTTGTGTCATGCAGAGTCTGTGTCACATAGCAGTCTCACCAGTATGTACTATATCTACCAGTTTGATGTTGTAGATGTGTAGCAGATGCTGGACATGTGTTACACCTGTTATGGCAACACCAGGGGTACAAAGTGGGATATGACACCTTCCTGTATGTGGACATACACATCCCCATCATAGCAGTTAGTGGAAGAACTACATTTTTATGGTCCTGACACACACACACACACACACACACACACACACACACACACACACACACACACACACACACACACACACACACACACACACACACACACCATAGGACATGTTATCTACACTGTGTATTGGTGTACCATGGCACCTGCGTGGCTGCTATAATTGTACATTATGCTTGTGTGGTGAGATGTCAAGGCTGCCACTGCACACAGTGATGGTATGCTGTCCGCCACATTCAGCATAGCTGTGACAGTCTGACATTTACATCCATCCTGTACCTGTTGGTATTGGTGGCACAACAGTGAATGCATCCCTACATCCCTATAAACAGTGACCATCAAAGGGTACAGCAGTGTGTGTCCATACCTTCATGTGTCATGGCTCCAGTGTGTGCGGTGTGCAGACACTACATTATTGTGCTGTGGTGGATGATATCCCACAGGATAGTAAAGGGCAGTGGTTGGCATGTCATCTGTGTCAGTGGTGCAGACAACACCCAACACCTGACTGTGGTTTAGGCCATTCTGGATGACTGTTGGGTCTGTATGGGTATCAGTGATGGCTAGTAATATGCAACCACTTGCTAATGTACCAGTCAGAGGTCAATTACAGTGGCTGTGACTCCAGAGAGGGAATACTTAGAAGGGATATGCCATTAATGGTGGATGGCAAACCCCACTGGTGAGTGGCATCAGTGCAGCATAGGTCTGCTGATGGTATGTTCCCAGGGTATGACTCTCAGACACTTGCATGTACACCAGCTGAATTACCAGTCAGTACATGGCATACACAGTTGGCAGCATGCCCTGCTGCCCTAATATTCCCATACACCTTGTTGTGGCAGTCATCAGGGATATGGGTGGGGGTACATCAGGGCATACAATGCCCAGACTGAGCTAAGCTGTCTCACTATACTGCCCAGTCAGGCAACACGTACAAAGCATCCACTTAGGCATTCAAGATACTGTCAATGTAGGGGTCACTACGTGACCCATTGATGGCAGACATATGCAACATAGGGACATCTGACTCCAATAGCTGTTTTGTAAGCAACAGTGCTCAACTTGGCACAGTCTGGAGCCCTCTAATACTTGGACTGCATATCACCACTGTATACACGAGTACTGACTGACTGTTGCTAACATCGTTGGCTACTATCTGCTAGTTGTGATCACTCATACAGTCACTGTGTTATGTCGGTGTCTTGCATGATGGTATTACAAATACATGCCTGGTGACATAGTAATGGCTATAAACCCCAGTCGAATACATTTGTACTATCCTTCCCATCTGGATGACCTATGTCCCCGGTTAGTAGTACAGCAGTCCCTACATGTGATGTACATACTTATGGTTGACAGGTAGTCACACAGACCCAGCCACACAGCTGTACAACTCATGTGTCACACATCAACATGTCTGTACAATGGTATGGCAGGGATCATATTTCATAGCCGCAGCCACAGTCACTGGTAGGTGACTTACCCATAACCTCCATATACTCTTCTCTCAGCATGCCACTGACTACAATGGCCATATGTTGACATATCTTTCCAAACTGTATTGGCACTTTTACATGACAGTATGGCCCCCTCACAGGGTCACATCACAGCTTCAGTATGTGCTCACTATGTTCATTTGCAATGCATGTCAGTGCTGCCTGAGCCAGTCAGAGTACTCATAGGTGATCTGTGCCATGCATACAGGGCAAGGTGTGACCCTGCATGATTGCATATGCTGCCTATCTCTAGGAAGTATAGTAGATAGATTAGTCACTCGAAGGACATTAACCCACTATGTGACGTTAGTAGTACATGCTTGTAGGAGACATCTGTGTAGTAGACGTAATGCACCCTTGACACAGACCCACCCTACTGGTATGGTACAGAGAACACCTCAGTGCACCTACGCATGCCATCTGTATGATTTGCTGGACGAATGTCATCGCAACACTGGGGGTGTGGCTGCATCTCTTGTGGACTAGGGCAATATGTGCTGTTCCTGTGATGAGGTGTTGTGATGTCTCCAATTATGATGGCTGTATGGCCATCATGCTACTGATGCACCCAACTCTTATTGCTCTGTGACATGATGTACAATGCTGTCACAGCCTGACAGGCATACATGGCCTCATTCAGGGTAGCAGCACTTCCACTCACTGTATAGAGGACATGCCACAGCACACACATAGTGCATGTTGGCTGTATTGTACAGTGGAATGCTTATCTATGTAGTGGTACACACTACATAGAACAATACTGGATGTACACACTACCCCTCATGTCTGCTAATACTATTCATGTAGGACACATAATGCTTGTTGATATCAACAGGCCATGTTGTGGTCATTCATTTGGAAGACCACATCACCCACAACCAGTAAAATAAATCAAAACCCTACCAATATGTATGTTACAAAGGTTATCATATGTATGGGGTATGGATATACATTCACACCAAATTGGCTGATATGAGATTAGAACCCCCTACCTATCTACTGTTAGACACTATAGCTCGCAGCACTTAGCAAATGTGCCACAAAGTGCATCTGATGCTAGACTGTCAGCCAGAACTCTTAAGGTGGATGACATCAGCCTTGTAGAGGACAGCAATTCAGAGGCCAGCAGCTAGTTACAGGGCCAAAGGTACCTAACCATTGTAGGGAATTATCCCATAATGGCATTCCCATAGTGCAGAAAGGGGATATATTTACACAGAAACACACACACACACACACACACACACACACACACACACACACACACACACACACACACTTGGATAATGTGAGATTAGAACCCCTACCTATCTACTGTTAGATACTATAGGTCACAGTACTTATTGCATACACCATGGAGGTTTACCTAATATTAGACAGTCAGCCCATACTCTTAAGGTGAATGACATCAGCAGGCCTTGTAGAAGGGGGCAATTTAGAGGCCAGCAGCTAGTTATGGGGCATAAAAGTGCCTAACCATTGCAGGGGGATAGCCCATAAGGGCATGTCTGTACTGCTGCAAGGGGATATATTTATACACACACACAGACACATACTCGCAGAGTAGGCTGAGGGGAGATTAGAACCTCTACCTGTCTACTGTTGGACACTACAGCTCACAGCCCTTATCACATGGGCCACAGAGTTTATCTGATGTTGGATTCTCAGCCAGAACGCTTAAGGTGGATGACATCAGCAGGCCTTGTATAGGAGGGGTGATTTAGAGGCCAGCAGCTAGTTACAGTGCCAAATCATTGCAGGGGATAATCCGTAAGGACATCTCCATAGTGCTGCAAGAGGATATATTTACACACACACACACACACACACACACACACACACACACACACACACACACACACACACACACACACACACACACACACACACACACACACACAGAGTTGGCTGATATGAGATTAGATCCTCTACCTATCTTCTGTCAGACACTATAGCTTGCAGTACTTATCGCATGCACCACAGAGTTTATCAGATACTAGAATCTCAGCCAGCACTCTTACGATAGATAACATCAGCAGGCCTTATAGAGGAGGGCAATTTAGAAGCCAGCAGCTAGTTACAGGGCCAAAAAGTGCCTAACCATTGTAGGGGGATAGCCCATAAGGGCATGTGCATAGTGCTGCAAGGGAATATATTTACACACACACACACACACACACACACACACACACACACACACACACACACACACACACACACACACACACACACAGAGTTGGCTGATATGAGAGTAGAACCCCTACCTATCTACAATTGCACACTATAGCTCACAGTACTTATCGCACATGCCACAGGTTGCATCTGTTGTATATGTGATTGGAGGCACTGTACTTGTGGAGTACGCAAAGTAGGCTTGTGTTGGGAAGCATGTGTGGCCTGCAGAGTGATATTGCTTGGTACTGTTATTGTATCTAATGTCCTAGGAGTGGGATACATATTAATATCCCTGTTATGTGTGTACAGTTACCAGTATGGCCATATGTGGTTGGTTGCAGTTAGATTGGCACACTTGTGGCCAGGGATAATTTGCCCTGTCCAAGGCATGCACTGAAACCATTATACATTACACCACCTGCTCACCTGTGTCTTTCTACATGGTCACATTCTGCAGGCACAGGGGTCTGTGGGTGCATGGAATATGTACTGTTGCGGGCAACTGTATTGATGTCTGAGTGTAGATAACCTCAGCATTCCGAGGGTATGGGCAGAAATTCATACAGCCCCACATTAACACACACACACACACACACACACACACACACACACACACACACACACACACACACACACACACACACACACATACACATAAGGGATGTCTCCATAAATGATGCTGTGTGTGTATACGATATGTATATGTGGAGAGTCTATGCATCATTGTAAAATATATAGCGATATATATATATATATATATATATATATATATATATATATATATATATATCAGTATTATATGTATTTGTGGTACATATTGATAGATACGCTAATCATGTGAGAGGGGGAGGAAAGGGACAGACAGATATGTATACGTAGCTGTCTGTATGTACAGCCGTATTTCCACATAGCATGTCTTTGTGATGAAGAGGCAACAGAATTGCACTCAAGTTAACTAAGTGTAGGAGCATACCCAGTGGGACTGTCAGTGCTTACAAAGTGACTCCAGGCCAGAATTACCTGTACTCCAGACCAGGATTTTGTGTGCTACAGGCATTGGCAGCTGCACCTGTTTCCACAGTACAACACTACCTTGAAATTGTCCACAGCATTCTCCAGCTGTATGCTGTACTTAATATAAGAATCATAATCACATTTATTGGCCAAGTATGCATGCATACAAGGAATTTGACTCCAGTTTCAGTGACTCTCCAAGTATGAATTACATAAATGTCATACATACAACTATTAAGAACAAGACAAACAACATACATGCAGCTGTTAAGAACAAGACAAAAAATAAATATACATATACATATGCATGTGACTAGATTACATAATGTAACACCACACATAGGGTGACAGTTTGGAAACCCCTCACTGTACATGTTTTTGCAGAATGTCCAGCATTCCGCCCCATATGTCCGGTCTGTTCTTCATACATTTGTGGTGTTCTGGTAAATTACTCAACTCCTGAGAGACTTGCTTGGCCACAAACATCTGCATTACATGCTGAAGCTAAGTGAAGCTTGCAGTAGTGAATTTTAGTCTTCTGTTAAGTACAAAGTGGCAGTTTTAAAAGCACTGTATTTTCATTTTTTCTGTTTTCTAATTGTGTGTTTCTGAACAGTGTGCTGTGTGCCTCTCTGCAGTTATTTGCTATAAGAGGGGGCATTGGTATCACTTCTTTGTTATCTGATATTTAATAGCCTAGAGAGATTCCTCTGTACTTTAAGTGCTAGCCACAAAGTTTGAGAAATCATTTTATGCTCAACTCTTGAGAGACTTGCTAGGCTACAAACATCTGCATTACAAGCTGAAGCTAAGTGGAACTTGCAGTAGTGAATTTTAGTCTTCTGTTAAGTAAAAACTTGCAGTTTTAAAAGTACTGTATTTTCATTTTTTCTGTTTCTTAATTGTGTGTTTCTGAACAGTGTGCTGTGTGCCTCTCTGCAGTTATTTTGCTATAAGAGGGGGCGTTGGTATCACTTCTTTGTTATCTAATATTTAATAGCCTAGAGAGATTCCTCTGTACTTTAAGTGTTAGCCACAAAGTTTGAGAAATCATTTTATGCTCAACTCCTGAGAGACTTGCTAGGCTACAAACATCTGCATTACAAGCTGAAGCTAAGTGAAACTTGCAGTAGTGAATTTTAGTCTTTTGTTAAGTACAAACTTGCAGTTTTAAAAGTACTGTGTTTTCATTTTTTCTGTTTCCTAATTGTGTGTTTCTGAACAGTGTGCTGTGTGTCTCTCTGCAGTTATTTTGCTATAAGAGGGGGTATCACTTCTTTGTTGCCTGATATTTAATAGCCTAGAGGGATTCCTCTACACTTTAAGTGCTAGCCACAAAGTTTGAGAAATCATTTTATGCTCAACTCCTGAGATACTTGCTTGGCTACAAACATCTGCATTGCAAGCTGAAGCTAAGTGAAACTTGCAGTAGTGAATTTTAGTCTTCTGTTTAGTACAAACTTGCAGTTTTAAAAGTACTGTATTTTCATTTTTTCTGTTTCTAATTGTTTGTTTCTGAACAGTGTGCTGTGTGCCTCTCTGCAGTTATTTTCTATAAGAGGGGGCATTTGTATCACTTCTTTGGTTATATGATAGTTAATAGCCTAGAGAGATTCCTCTGTACTTTAAGTGCTAGCCACAAAGTTTGAGAAATCATTTTATGCTAAACTCCTGAGAGACTTGCTAGGCTACAAACATCTGCATTACAAGCTGAAGCTAAGTGAAACTTGCAGTAGTGAATTTTAGTCTTCTGTTAAGTACAAACTTGCAGTTTTAAAAGTACTGTATTTTCATTTTTTCTGTTTCTTAATTGTGTGTTTCTGAACAGTGTGCTGTGTGCCTCTCTGCAGTTATTTTGCTATAAGATGGGGTGTTGGTATCACTTCTTTGTTATCTGACATTTAATAGCCTAATGGGATTCCTCTATACTTTAAGTGCTAGCCACAAAGTTTGAGAAATAATTTTATGCTCAACTCCTCCTGAGAGACTTGATTGGCTACAAACATCTGCATTATAAGCTGAAGCTAAGTGAAACTTGCAATAGTGAATTTTAGTCTTCTAAGTATAGAGTTGCAGTTTTAAAAGTACTGCATTTTCATTTTTTCTGTTTCCTAATTGTGTGTTTCTGAACAGTGTGCTGTGTGTCTCTCTGCAGTTATTTTGCTATAAGAGGGGGTATTACTTCTTTGTTATCTAATATTTAATAGCCTAGAGGGATTCCTCTGTACTTTAAGTGCTAGCCACAATGTTTGAGAAATCATTTTATGCTCAACTCCTGAGAGACTTGCCTGGCTACAAACATCTGCATTACAAGCTGAAGCTAAGTGAAACTTGCAGTAGTGAATTTTAGTATTCTGTTAAGTACAAACTTGCAGTTTTAAAAGTACTGTATTTTCATTTTTTCTCTTTCCTAATTGTGTGTTTCTGAACAGTGTGCTGTGTGTCTCTTTGCAGTTAGTTCCCCACTCTCCCTCCCTGTTCTTGTGTTGATATTAGTGTTGGTGGCTCTGGAATTGCCCGCACCTCCTGTAAGTTTATATTAGAACACTCCTCCTGGGTCCATCTCATTTGCTCACTTAACTGTGTACAGTTAGATCATATTCTGAGTCTAGTGTTCACTCTACTTAATACAGAGAGAAGATTTGAAAAGGCCAGCCCACTTAGGTTCTTCCTTCCTCTCTTCTTGCACTTAAAAAATTGCACTTTATTCATTTGCTTTTACTGTAGTTGTGTTTCCTCCTACTTTATTTTGCTTTTCTTAAAAGCACTCACTTTTATTTATTCCGCTGCATTTATTACTGCTTGGCCATAGCAAGATTAAATTGTAATTGTTATTCTAAGTATTGTGGTTTAAGCACTTGGGCTTCATACAAGCTGTTTTACATTAAGAAGGTTTGTGGTCTGCACTGTTGTGGCAGGACAGGAAGCTTACATCCTTCTAAGCTGGGAATTTGCTGATTGAAGGCCCAGTGTCTGCTATTCTAAAAGTGTATTAGTTCTGGCTTAAGCACTTGGGCTTCAGGCCAGTTATTCTACATTAAGAAGGTTTGTGGTCTGCACTCTTGTGGGAGGAGAGGCTGGATTCTGCCCTTCTGAGCTGGGAATTTCTGGTCACAGGCTTATTGTGACTGCTTATTTGAACTATTTCTTTCTGAAATTGGTGTGCCTTGTTGCTGTAGCATAGACCAGATTCAGGCCTGCTGAATCTAGCTTTGTTTGTATACATTGAGCACTGATCCAGGCCATCTTTTTTTGGAGAAGGTTCCCCTGCACCCTAGTAAGCAGGGGTGTGCAGTTAGAACTTGTCTGATTGAAGACTGCTGGAATATGGCTTAGTTTTTAGCTTTTTTCTGGTTAATTGGGTAACTTGTTTAAATCATTTTGTTAATTTTCTATTGTTTTTATATATATATATATATATATATATATATATATATATATATATATATATATATATATATATTGCATTTTATTCATCTGCTTTTATTGTATTTGTGTTTCTTCCTACTTTATTACTGGGGGCATTGACTACAACTCTGATCTGCGATATATAACAATAAGTATCATTTTCTGTGCTTTTAAACTTTTTTTTTGAGTGTATCTGCTTTATTTTATATATATATATATATATATATATATATATATATATATATATATATATATATATATATATACTTGTTTCCCGCCTTTCTAAGCTAGTATAGTCCAGTTTTCAGGTTAGTGCTGAATTCAGGGCTGAGTTACAACTCTCTGTGTTTGACCATACCTTACTTGGATAGAAGGAAGTTTCTCAGTTCACCTGTGAGAGAGGGGAGCTTTGAGCAGCCTATCTGCCCCTGGAGGAGTGGTTTCAGCCCAGAAATTAGTAGTTTATTGGCCATTTTGGGCTAATTTCTATCTGTTTCATTTCCCTGCTATAAATACTGTATTTGCCCGGTTTTGCGCACCGGACAGCGCCGGTTAGCTAGGGTAAAACTATTCCCAGCTCCACAAAGTCTCCTCTTCAATTTTTTCCTTGTAACTAGACAAACTTTCAACTTAAGCACTCAAGCCAGTCATTTCCCAGCCCTGCACTTGCTCAAAACATACAGCAAGCACTTATAAACCCTAGCACTAGACCCTCTTGTACTGTACAGAAGGACAAGGCTCTCTATTCGAACATACCAGCCATCCAGTAAAACAGTTTACTGTACCTATCCAGGCATGTCCAAAGGGCAGTTTCAGGTGTACTCTCCAGTCCAACTGGTGAATCTGGACATTTTGAGGCAATGTTACAACTGCCTAATGTACACAGACAACCCCCTCCTCCTACCACCAAACACTAATACATGCGAGAGATACAGTTATACAGCCAAACTAGAGGATACGCTCTCTCAACCCAAGACTGGATCAGACGGTCAAGAGGAGAAGGGAAATACTTGCATCACACCACCAGTCTTACATAGACCCATTAAACCAGCACCGGCAAAAAACACACATAAATACATGAAAAGATACCCGGAGGCTCTAAATACAAATCTGCAAAACCAACAGAGACCTCCAAAGCAAACATCCAAGCAACCTCCACCCCCCCAACACAAACCATGAAACTCATACTTCACAAAACCAGTGTGCCATGCAATCACAGCCCTTAAGGCAAAATAACATACCCAACATACTGGTAATAGGTGACTCTATAGTCAGGCACACTGATGTCCCACTCACTAGGCTGAACAAGGAGAAGCAAAAAAAATGCAGGTAGCACTCCCAAGAGAACAACTAGTAAAAACAAACAGGGTGCCACTGGCGAAAGAAATAGATAAATAAATACTTCAAACACTCGTAGTTTATTGAGAAACTGCAATAAACTACGAGTGTTTCCAGTATTTATTCATCTATTTCTTTTGCCAGTGGCGCCCTGTTTGTTTTTACTGAATAAGGAGAAGGTTACTGTTAGCTGCCTGTCGGGTGCCAGGATCCGCCACATAACACAAGCACTCAGGTCATTCCAGAACAAGTACAAATATGATTCTGTCATTGTCCATGTTGGTTTGAATGACCTGAGCCGTACCTCCCTGGACTGCATGAAAAGAGACATGGAAGAGCTCTCTGATCACATAGCCCAGGCCGGTATAACTCTGACCCTGAGTAGCATCCTGCCCTCACCAAGAATGATACCACTGTATAAAGAAAAAATTCTCGATTTCAACAATTGGATAAGTTTCTGGTGTCATTCAAAGGAGATCCAGTGTCTGTCCACCTGGGTTGACATGCTTGACAAGCCATGCTGCTTCACTAGAGACGGCTTGCACCTGTCACCCTTAGGCTTTCGAATACTGGCCAAGGCTCTTGCCACCCCCATAGTGCCTTCTTTAGGTAAGGCTCAAAAGACAAACCCACCACTAAATAGCACAAGTAACAAAAAAACTGAGGGTAATGCTACTCAATGCCAGAAGTCTAAACCTCAAAATGCATGCACTCGAGGCACTCCTCAGTATGGAGAAAATCAATATATGTGCAGTAATAAAAACCTGGTTTAAGGCTCGAGAGAGCACCCCGGCACTACCAGGCAAGAATTCATACTATACATTTTGGCCACAGAACCCAAACTGAAATACAAACGTGGGGGTGTATCCATATTCATCAAGGATACCCACACCTCCAGGTTAGTAGCACAGCACGATGCTTCAGAGATCATCCACGTGCAACTAACAATGGGCAAAACTGCAATTCAAATTGTAGCTTGTTATAGATCACCCACCATGTCCCAGGACTCCCATTCCGTGTTTCTGGAAACACTGGGAAACATAAAGGTCCTACCAAACACCCTAATATTGGGTGATTTCAATTACCCAAACATTAACTGGGAGAACTACTCAAGCACTAACTCCCTTGCCCAACTTTTCCTAGAATTTATAAACTCAAATGCCCTGGTTCAACTGGTCAACACTCCCTCCAGAGGTGATAACATATTGGACCTGGTCATCACCAACATGGGTGACCGGTGTTCCACACCAGAGGTCAACCCCTCACTTTTTAAATCTGACCATAAACAAATCACTTTGGATATCCATATTCCACCCCCACCCCCGGACAAGAAAGCCACCATGAAAAACGTTTCAAAAGCAAACCACGTTACTTAAAACCGAGGTGGAAAGTTTCAAAGGCCCCACGCTGAAGGATAACACTGTCCAAGCTGCAAATCCTTTACTAATGCATTCTATGGGCAGCTACAAGAATGCATGGATTGTGCCATCCCAAGCAAAACCAAGACTCACTCCTCCAAGAAAAGGAAACCAGTCTGGTGGACTCCTGCCATAAACAAGCTATACAATAGAAGGAGGAAACTAGTACAGAAAAGAGTAAACTCCCAAGAAGGGAAGACATCCCTGATCAGTATCAGCAAGAAACTACGATCCCTCATAAAATCATCCAAGGCGAGCTTTGAAAGAAAATTGCCAAGGACTCCAAAGATAACCACAAGACATTATTTAGCTATGTCAAGAATCTATTTGGCAATGCTCATATCTGCTCGGAGTTAGTGCAGAATGGCACAAAATACACTGAACCGACTGATATCGCCAACATCCTGGCAGAAAGGTTCAGTGCAAACTTCAACCCCCTCTCACCCTAAAAAGGGCCCATAACCATGCCAGAAGAATGTAGAGTCCCTGAAATCACAGACACTCAGGTTAAAACAGCCCTCTCCAAAGCCAAAAACACAGCATCAATGGGACTGGACAGTGTCCCAGGCTGCGTCCTACACAAGCTCAAAGATGAACTAACCCTTACCTAAACACACTGTTCAAACTCAGCCTCTCCACAGGCTACATACCAATAGAGTGGCATACAGCAACAGTTATTCCACTCCACAAAGGTGAAGCCACAACAGACCCCGGGAACTATTGCCTATAAGCCTGACTAGCTTGGTATGCAAGGCTATGGAGCGCATCATCATGGAACTCATTAACAGAGACATTGGGAACCTCCAAACACTGGACCCTACCCAGTTTGCTTTGTTAAGGGTAGATCATGCCTCCTAAACCTGGTGGACTTCTTTGAGACAGTTACCAAGACTATAGATGAGGGAATGGTGGTACACACAGCCTACCTAGACCATACTAAGGCCTTCAACACCATTCCCCATTCTGGTATTATAGACAAGCTTATCAGCCTGAACATAAACCCCTACATCACAAGATGGGTTACCAACTGGCTAACAGATAGAACCCACATGGTGAGAGTTGCGGGAGCTAGGTCTGACTCTAAACTGGTTACAAGTCCTAGGACCCCTCCTGTTTGGTGTATACTTCTCAGAGGTACAGGCAAGCACAGGAGGACTATGGCTGACCAAGTTCGCAGACGACAGCAAACTAGAGGCTATAATTCACTCTCCAGCTGACACAGACATCCTCCAAAAGGGTCTCACTGAGATGGCTACCTGGTGTCAAAATCATGGCCTCAAGCTAAATGCCAAAAAGTGTATAGTCATCTCCTTTGGAAAAAACAAAGTACCCACAAACTACCACATAGGTGGTAGTCCCCTAAATACAGAAGATGTAATAAGGGATCTGGGGACCCAAGTAGATAGTAATCTCACCTTTGATAATCACATTGCCAAAGTGGTTAGAAAATCCTTCTACGTGGCCCACCTAATCACAAAAGGGTTCGCATCCAGATCAAAAGAGGTCATTGTGCCCCTCTACTCATCACTCATTAGACCCATCTTAGAGTACAATGCCCCATTTGGGATGTACCTTACAAGACACCTGCAACAGTTGGAAAGACCACAGAAGTACCTCACCAAGAGGATCAATGGCCTCAAATAGATGCCCTATGCAGCTCGACTGAAGAAACTACAGTTGTACTCAGTTGCATACCGCCTACTCAGAGGTGATCTCTACCTGACATACAAGGCCATGTCCAACCCAGAATTGATGGATATGCTCCATCTAAAGAAAAACTTATCGCCTCGAGCCACATGCTCTAAGGATCTAAACCTCATCACAACAATAAATAGGACGTGCTGAAGGGATAGATTCCTGTCCCAGAGACTTCCCATACTTTGGAACAAGATCCCATTCTACATTAGGCAGAGCTCCTCGCTAACACTCTTCAAAAGAAACCTTGACGAGTGGGTGGGTGGGAAACATAAAGTTTGCCTCGGGGATCACTTCAGTGGCTGTGCTGAACAGAGGCACAGGGAACTAATCTAAGGGGGTGGCGAAAGCCAACACATTCTGGCTAGGCTTATAAATGCCTTTGGGCAGTTAGCCTAGTACCCACCTTTGAACCTATGAACCTATAATGCAGTCACTGAATAGTACTAACTACAGACACATTTGTGTGGTGGACTTTACACCCTGCAGATATTTTGTTCTGATGCAACCCACTGTTATACTAGTCACCTTCTAGGTTAATTAGAGCATGTATAATGTCTGTCTGTAGTTTTGGCCCTTTGTTTCCCATTCTCTCTGACTTTGTCCAGCTTTCCTGCAGTAACAGATTGAGGGGTATGTGGGAATACCACCATATGACTACCTCACATGCAAAAGGCGTGAATGCTGCCAGATTTAAACCATCAACATCATCACCTTACTAATGTCCCTAGCCCACTGAACCACACCAACCACCAGACAGAGATGTGTCATTCATCATGCAATCAACAGCATACAGACATACATTGTCATCCCTGCATTACATGTGACATGCAACATGTTCTCAGGTTCTATGTCACAGCCCTGAGATTGGTTGGTCTGCTGACATATAATTGCTGACTTACTGTTACAGCAGTTGTATGGGAACACTGATGTGTTGGGGTTGGGGTACAAGCAGCCCATGATCTGGTGGCATAGACAGTGGTGCGACTGTCCTATGACCCCACTGTTTGCTATCTCCCTTGATTAATGTATTGGATTTTCCAGCCATATGGTTTAGTGAATGTTATAGAGCACATACTATTGGACTGGGTACCTTTTGTCCCATGTGGCTATCAGATCTCTCTCTAAGTAGCCCACTATATTCCCTTGCATGAATGCAGAAGGTCTGTACATATGCAACCATATTCTAGTACTCCCTACAAGTGGTGTATAGGTGAGTGACCTACCTTGAGAATGCAGCAGTTGACAAACCTGTAGTTCGGGACTGACTGTCTGATGCACGCAGTACACAGCCAATACTTGGTTAGGTACAGGTTGTGTGAGCTGGCTGGCATCATGTTTAGTATATGTATGTGAGTCGGAGTAAGGTGTCAGTCCCTAGGGCCCTAGGTTGTCAGTGTATGTTCTATGCATTGTCTCTTGGCCAAGGCCAGGGCATACTGGGCACACCTACATCTGCCTCCAGGGACATCATCAGGGGGTTCCTCCTCTGAGTCCTCCTATGGGTGTAGCTGTGGTGACATAGGCACTGGTGGGGAAGTGTGTATCCCTTACCTTTGCTGATCCACCTGCAGCTGTTTCTGCAGGATCATATTGTGTAGCATGGCACATACTGTGAACATCTGTGCACATGTGGCTGGAGAGTACTGCAGGGCTACACCAGATATATTGAGGCACCGGAACTATGACTTCAGCAGCCCAAAAACATGCTCTATGATGTTCCTAGTTTGCGCATGTGCCTCATTAGAGCATTCTTCCATGGGTGCATGTGCATTTCTGATGGGTGTCATCATCCATGGTTCCAGTGCGTAGCCAGCATCCCCCAGTAAATGGCCATGTAGGATGTCCCCCCTAGCAAACATCTGGTACATCTGTGATGCATGCCAGATATGGGAGTCATGATAACTGCCAGGGCTGCCAGCACACACATTTATGATGATCCCCTGGGAATTGCACATGACCTGGCAGTTATTGGAGTGATACCCCCTTGTGCTTGATGTAGATTCTACCCTCCTCACTAGGTGGTGCATTGATGTGTACATGAGTGCAATCTATGGCATCCAGTACCTCTGGGTAGTGTGCTACATGGTGGAAGTGTTGCAGATTGCTGGCCCTTGCCTCAGGGGTGAGTGTAAAAGATATGTGCTCACTGGCATGTGATAGCATGGCATCCAGGGACTGCTGGAGTACCCTGGAGGCTGATGCCTGTGAGACTCTCATATTGTCCCCAGTCAGTCATTGGAAAGTACCTGTGGCTAATATCATAAAAGCTACACATACCTTTGTGTCCACTGGGATGGGTTTCCATCTGTTGGCTTTGGGTCTGAGTTGAGGGTGGCAGAGCTCAGTGAGTTCTTGTACTATGTCCCTGTCCACCCTGTAGTGCTCTACAATATCCAGCTCATATAGCTCCTGGAAGGTTACCCAGGGCCTGAACACTCTTCCCTTTCTCAGTCTAGGCCTATTGTCAGCAGCAGCAGCAGCTGCATTGACCTCAGCATCTACAGATGTAGCAGACCTGCAGCAGCCACTATCATTCCTTCAGTTAAAATTCCCAAGTCTGTATTCCACTGGTGCAGAGTATGGGGGAGAAATCAGATTGTAGGGTGTATGCAACCATTATAGTGCTCTGTTGTAGGTGTAGGCTGTGTAATTGGCTACCTGTGATGCATTCCAGCTGCCAAGTGCATCATTAAAAAGATTTAATGGCCCTAGTTTAAGTGAAACAGGGGTCATCACTAATTAATATATCATTGGCTTTTAGATACACTCAGCACAGTGGTGTGCCATACAAACATGTGGCAACAAGGGCCATAAAGGTAAACAAAGCTTAACAGTCACTGTACATCCCCCTGAAAGGTCACACTCAGCTCAGTGGTGCACCATGCAGACATGCAGAAACAAGTGCCCCGAAGGTAAATAAAGCTTAGCAGCCAGTGTACACACCCACCTGTTGAGCACAGTGGCACTCCTCACAAACAGGTGCAGATGAGCTCCAATGAGCTTAAAAGTCCTCAGACACATCCCCTCTTGATGTCAGCTACCTCTGCTGTGGACACCAACATGGTTCTGTGACTACTCAGAAGGGATATGTGGACACGGATATCCATTTGTGCTATTCAGTAACCCCACCTCACTTGCATAAGGATCCGTCCACACAACCTGGAAACGGCACGATTCCTAGCCCTACCTCATTAGCAACTGTACCATTCCACCATTGTAGAAAATTCCACGCAGGGTCCTATAATACATTTCTGTCCCACACTATTAAATGTGGTTTTTAGTCTTTTTTATTTTTTTCATAAAAGCATGTTTGTGCACTGCAGCATGCTGTGCAAACATACACAGATCATTAAAAAATATATATTTTAACTTGTTTCCCTTATATTTTTGGAAACATGATGGATAGTTTTGCTCATATCTGTATGTGCTATGCCATTTATGTCCGTCTACCTACATTTTTACAGCCCCTGTTGTCTGTTTAAAATCCTGTACATGGAATTTTTCTGTGTACACTACAAACACTGACACAGTGTCTGCAGGGCTGCCTATCTGCTTGCCGGATGTTTCTACCTCCTTCATTTGCAGGAAATCACCTGCTTATGAGGTGATTTGCATGCCACGGATACTTCTGTGTTGGAGCGTTCCTGCGTGCAACCCAGCTGTGTTTCCTGAATCACAAACCTGCTTACTTTCATGTAAGCAGTGTGCCACGATGCCTACATGGTAAAAAAGACCATGTAGGCTTTATTAAATTCCCCCCATAATCTTTTATACAGTCATTGTCAATCAAACATTACATAGCTCATTCAATTCCTGCCTTCCCTTAAACCTCATTCCTCCTCCAAAACATTATTCTACATGTATTGTTCCCACAGTTCCCATTATTTTTCTATGCAATTTGCTCTTCCCCTTTTCTAAAGATCTAACTTCCAGTTCTTTTTTTCTGTTACCATATTCACTACTGCTAGTTTGGCTGCTTTAGACCGTGACTTCCATTTTCTAATGATTTCTTTTTTTCTGGCAGTCACCAGAATTAAAACTCAACAAGGCTATTATGTCTAGACAATTCTGATTTTGTATTACAGCTCAAAAATAATTTCCTTAGTTACACCAATTTGCTCACCCAGTATATCTGACAGAGTATTCTGCAGGGAATTTTTAAAGTCTGCCAACTCATTGCACTCCTAAAAATATGTTCCCAATTACCTCTTTTTTCCGTATCACACCTCATGCATTTGCAATCTAACAGAAAAAAATCTCTGAAGTCTGCTTGAGGTATAAAAATATGTATGCAAACACTTCTAAGGAAAAATTCTAAATCTTCTAGACTTTTGCATATTTGGGAGACATACATATATCCACCCATTGTTTCTTTGTGAATTGTTTATCCAGTCTCTCTTCCCATCCCTTTCTAACCTACAATTATGTCAATATGGTTTGTGATGTATAATGTTTGTGACTAAAATTATGTCAATGTAGTTTGTTTTCATTTATATAAATGTTTGATTGCCTATGTCACACACAATAATTTAATAAAAATGTTTCTTGTTATAAAAAAATGCTAGTGGTGCTGGTCATTCACTTAGGGTCCCCCTATTGCTTTCTCTTTGCCTATACTTGCATATCAATTCTTGATAAGGAAAGCAATCACTACCCTGCAGTCCAAATGTATTATTGGCCTCTTCACATTTATTACCTTTCCCTCTCTAGTTATTTACTCCTAATACCTTGACTCTTTTGCCAGTTTTCTCCAGTAAATTCCAGGCCCCTCTCACCTATTCTCTGCACCTCTAATTGCAGGCATCTCTATTGGCAGAAATCTCCTTTCTCCATTCCTGTGTTGGCTTAATTCTTAGGATACTTTCTGCTATTTTACGAATATAATATTCTGTATGGTTATTGCTTTCTTTCGTAAGGATCTGTGTTCAAATTCCAGTTTCTCCTTATTTCTTGAGCTTTCCCCTATTTCATCATCATCATCCCATTCCACTTTGAATTGTAGCTTTCTGTGTGTATTACGTATAAAAGCCTTAACTGTGTAGCTCTGAAATACCCCTTCAAATCAAGTAATCCCAAATCACCTTGTTCTTTTGGAAGGATCAGCTTATCCCACTTGACTCGTGCCCTCTTCCCCTCCCAGATAAAATCCTTCAACTCTTTATTATTTGCTATCCACAACTTCTCCTCTGGTTGATAAAAATATGCCTGACTTGGGTAAAAAACTAGAAGGACTAAAAACATTTTCACTGCTCGTATGTTGTTATCCATACCTATAAAACAGAGCTTCCGGGTTCTCAGTTTTTTATCATCCTTTGTTTAGTCTCTTCCCACATACCCTTGGCTGCCATAACAAAATCTTTTGTGACCCATACTCCTTAGTACTTCATTTTATCATGTCCCCATAAATGTGGGTATTGCAAAAATGTATGTGTGGGTACATAGTTTGCAGGTATCGCCTTTGTTTTATCTTCATTAATTTTGTGTCCCAGAAAGACTTGAAACCTGTCTCAGAATGTTCTACAATACAGAAATGTCTTTTTCTGGTTTTATCAGGTATAAAATAATATAATTTGCAAATAAAGCCAACTGAGTAAGGGGTACAATTTATTCTACTAGGAAGAAATGATTACTGAAACCTACTGTCATCTGGCTTTTCAATAGAGTCATCTACTCTCTTTTACTTTCAAAATATAGATTAGGTTTTGCTAAATGCCCATTAATATAGTTTCAAAGTTTGTCAGTAGACAGAACTTTCACTTGTCCCTTTAGTGATCTGTCATGCTAATTATAATAGAAGGCAATGCAGGCATTTAGATAAGGTTTATTAAATACATGACTGCCTTGCTTATCTGCAAAAGGGACAAAGAAAAAAAGAAATGAAAATGGTAGACATGCCTGAATTCTTTGCTCTTCCACTTTATATCTCTATATTCAAATCCATTAAATGCAATAGCCTTTCACATATGCACAGAAGTCTAGGACAGAAAACTAATAGTGAATCATTTGGCTTAATTGTGACTCTGACTATGTCTTTTCGTATAAAAGAGGGGTTGTTTCTAAGGTTTTCCTTATACTTATGCAAAAATGTATACAGCTCATTGAGAAATTCTAGTGGCAGAAGTAATGGACACCAAAATGTTGCCTTGAAAAGCAGAAATTTCAGAGCTACAGAGAACTCTTTCAAAATTAATCAAGGTTAGCTCTTCTATTAGAAAAATTTCAGGTCCCAGACACAGGCAGAAGATGTCTCCAGGTTGGTTTCAATTAGAGCTCCAAGAATCACTTAACTCTTTTTTTTGCCCATGTAGTTTTGCACCAATCTTTCCCTGACTACCCTTCCTGGCAACTTCACAGTCTCATTCCCTCCCACACAGGCAACAGCACTATGGTCCAGTCATTCCCTGATGGTGAGGCACAAGCATACTGGAAGTAATCTAGCTATCCACGAGAAGGAAGAGAGTCTTTCTTTAAGCCATTGTAATTCCCCTGTACATACTCATTGACATCCAAGGGCTTATGCAAAGCACATCCACATGTGTGGATGTGGAATGAGCAAGTAACCCTGTTCTCACTTGAAGAGAAGAACATCCATGCAATTCTTGCGCTATAACAGAGTCCACCATGGAGACCACACTTCAATTACATGCCCTCACCTCTCCGCCCAAAACAGGCATAAGAAAAGTAAGCTTTGTCATTCCTCTTCTCCCATTCATACACCAACTCAAAAAGGTGCCTCATCTGCTAAACAAACCCAGGTTGCCTAAGCTGTAGTTAGGCTTTATCCCTCTATATCAAAACAGCTGGGTAGGAACTGTTTAACCTTTGAGTGGTATAACATGGGAGAGACAGTGGAAGGCAGGCTGCAACAGCTGATAAATTCATCTTGACAGGAACAAAATATAATCTGTTCAAAAAGTTCAACCACATATTTTAAAATGATGGGGCAGAGACAGCAATGGGATCTGATTATCTGATTATCTGATCACCATATCTAGGACCTCCTGCATTTACAAAAGTGAGATTCTGCACTTGCACCATTTTCTTTCTCCTTTATTATTGGCTTTGTTAGCCAGCCAGTATCCTAGCATGGTACATCTTTTCTATCTTCCCACTTCTTCCTGCACTCCTTATTTCTTTCGATGATTTCCTGGACTTCTGCGTTCCACCACCAGCCTTCCTTATGTACCTTATTTCCATAGCTGGCTTGGTTCCATATGTGTTCTGTAGTCCTCACGCATTCTGGTTTGAGGCATTGCCATTCTTCTTCAACTCCACCTATTTCCTCTTTTTTCCTGAGGTGCTAGAGGCCTCAGTAGTTCCTTGAACAGTTATTCTTTTTCTCCAGTCAAGTTCCAGTTCTTCAGCATAGTCTCTGTTGACCATGTAGCCTTCTCTGACACTGCTTGCAGCTAATTGTGGCACCCAGTGGTTTATGCTGTGGGTCAACTGTTTCACTGGGGGATGACTTTGCAATCTCTGATTCTACCCCACTGCCCTTTCATTACCAGGATGAAGTCTACATGAGTTACATATTGACCACTCTTGTATGTGATCTTGTGGCTGTCTCTCTTGCTGAACCATGTGTCGGCCACCATCAAACCATTTACCAAGCAGAAGTCTAGAATGGCCTCTCCTTCTTTTCCTTCTTTATTCCTGCTGTCCCACCCGAGTAGATCAATGCAGTCTTCATATCCTGTCTTGTCTGTTCCACTATGTGCATTCAGGTCACCCATTATCCGCAGCAATCCATGTTGTCTTGCTTTATCTAGTAGGTCCTGCAAATGTTGTCTGAATACAGTCTTTTCCTAACTATTACATCCCTGCTGTGCTATACAAGCTGAGATTATGAAAACTGCCCTGTCATTACAGTGGAATCTGATGCGTTGGTCACTAATTCTGATGACATCCCTCACTGTCTTCTGAAGCCTCTCCCTCACCAAAATTTCCGCCTCTGGATCCCAAGCCAAATGGCTTTGTTGCACTGCCCTTCAGTCTTGTCTCCTGGATACATAAGATGTCCAGCCTCCTCCTTAGCATCATGTCATCCCCTTCCAAGCTCCATCCTGTCAGTCAACCTACACTGAGTGTATCAATTCTTAGTTCATGTTTGGCATGTTCATTGTTTTTTATGTCCAGCTGTCACTCAAAAGAGCTATCCCAGATAGCCCAAGCTGTGCAATCCAGTCAGCCAATAGCTTATTGATCCAGGGCTGCTGGGCTTTATGACAGGCACATTAGCCAATAAGGGCACATGCACCCCTTCACTGTTAGCATGAGTCCCTGACATAGGTCGGAGTAGGTTGGGTCCGCAACTCACTTATCACCAGCAAATACCCATACCCATTTGGTGACATTAGCCAACATGACTGGATCACCTAGAGACATATTTTTACACTGTTGAGCGGCTAGCTCTGCCACAGTGTGCAGTCTGTCATCTGTGTTCTGCCATCTTGAGGATACTGTGCACCACAGTAGATGCCCAAAACAGTTGCTCTATACAGCTCTTCCTCCTATAAGGCACCATCTTAAGTCTGTGTTGCTGCCCACAGCTCCATTCTTAGGTGAGTGGTTATTAAAGTTTTCTTTCTTCTTTTTCCAGAGGCTTGCCATATACAGTATATTATGACTTCTTATCCATCAATATTTCCTCCATTGTTAGGGGATACATTTGTTAGGGGATACGTTTGTTTGATTTTTTTTTTCTTTTTTGAGCACACAGTACCATTATGACCATCAGGCTTCCCTCTTGATCAAACCAGCCATTAGGGGATACTTCTTCAAAGAATGACCCCCCCCCCCCACACACACACACACATATCCAGAAGCCCTTGATTAATGTTTTATGCTCATTTTCTTCACAGACAAATTATTATTCCAGGTATAAAAATCCAAAGGGGGATATTCCAGGGTGACTCCTTGTCACCTCTACTATTCTGTCTTGTCCTTAACCCATTAAGCTGTCTGTTTAACATATTAGGCCATGGCTATAATTTGGCTCCTAGAAAACAACAAAGTGTAAAAACCCCTCATCTTCTCTTTGTTGATAATTTAAAACTGTATAGCTCATCAGATGAGGAACTGAAAGCACAACTGCAAGTAGTCAAAACTTTTCAAATGATATAAGAATGTCATTTGGTCTTTATAAGTGTGCAAAACAACCTTTAAAGCAGGAAAACTGCAGCACCAAGAAAACATCAGTTTGAGAGAAGAATGTGATATAAAAGAACTTGAGCAAGAGGGTGTGTGTAAATATTTGGGAACTGATGAAGGATCAGCAATAAAACATGAACAAATGGGAATAAAACTTAGTAAGGAATATTTTAGAAGAGTTAAATTAATCCTAAGAACAGTGTTGACATCTAGGAACAAAATTCAAGCTATAAACCAATTTTCTCTTCCTGTCCTAATTTACAGTTTTGGAGTGATTGACTGGCTCCAAATGTGCTGGATAGATTAGACAGGAAAACAAGAAGGATGTTTCATGCTCACCAAATGATTTATAAAAATCATTGCATACCAAGATTATATATTCCTCATTCTGAAGGAGGTATGGGCCTCCTTGAAACTGATTACATGTATAGAGCTGCAATTGTGGAACTGCACACATATCTGCTTACCTCATAGGACCCAAACATAGTGAAAGTTTTGAAACATGAAGAGAATAAATCCAAGGTGACTTCCCTGCTTAGTCTAGCAGAAGCAGATCAACGTCAAGCGGGAATGGAAACTAAACCAGAATTAGATAAAAATCAGGTGGCAACTGGATGTGTAAAAAAAAAAGAAAGAATATAAGGTGAAGGATCAGATGAGAAGGCAAGAAATGTGGAAAATGCATAAATATAGTTGCGAGTATAGAAAACCTGCAGGAATGGTTAAAGAGAGGCAAATCTAAACCAAAAGATGAAAGGTTAATATTGGCAGCCCAAAATAGTGGGCTATGCACACATTGGTTTACAAAGTCCATTGAACATGTGGAAGAAACCGACAAATGTAGGTTTTGTAAAACAGAACTGGAAAGTCGCACACCTCATTGCTGGTTGTGACATACTAATGGCAGAAGGACTATATTTTATTTATTTATTTTATTTATTTTACATTTGTTGATGGGATAGTCCAACTGAATGCATGTCCATTTTCAGTGGAGGCCCGGGGACAAAAGCTCAAATTACACAGATAAACATCAAACATACGAGCCAAGTATATTTACAAAGTAAGTAAAGTGTGGCCCTCAAGAGGGACTCAGAAGATTAACAGAGTGTCACAGAATACAAAACAAGTAGGTTACAACAAACAGCTATTATTTACAAAGTATGTAAAGTGTGGCCCTCATGAAGGGACTCACAAGATTCACAATGTAACATAATATACAAAACAAGAAGGTTACAGCAAGCATTTGTGAGCAAGAAATGAATATAGTACTGTTTAAATAAGGAAGTAGATATGGAGATTAATCAGGGTTGGTAAAGGGACAGAGCCAGTGGATTTTAAAATACTGTTTGAGTCCTTTTTTGAAGAGACTTAGAGGGGGTTCAAGGGTAAGGTTAGCTGGAAGTGAATTCCAAGTTTTGCCAACAAAGTTGGCAAACAGGGAGTCACCAGCTGAGTTATTAGCTTTGTGTATTTGGACCAACAGGTTATTGGATGAGTGTAGTGGCCTGGAGTTACTATATGGTTTTATGATATTTTTAAGAGCGGGGGTATTTTCGGGTTGGTTAAGAATATTGGAATATTGTGCACTACTATTAGTTGATTGAACTGAAGTAAGCTTGGTAATTATAGCCACCCTAGGAGACTGAGGTTTTGGCAGTGATGTGTTCTATATGTGGACCCAGTGGGAAATCTGGCAATATGGCTGTAACAGTGAGAGAGCTTGCTAAGTTCTGATTTGTTCAGGTTGGACAGTATAGGGGAAGCATACAGAAGGTAGAGAGTAGATGAGAACAGGCGATTGTGGTCCTAGCTAATGGGGTTAGAAAAGGTTTATTTCTATATAATGAGACAAGTTTCTTATTAATGGTTTTGATAGTTTTATTGACACGCAAATTGAATTTGAGAATTATTATCTGCTATTACCCCTAAGAGCTTAGCATGGCTGTCTGAGGAAATAGAGGTACTGTTGTTCGATAATATAGAAAAGGAAAGTGGGATGGACCTATTAGTGGGGGTAAAGAACAGCAGTTTAGTTTTGTTAGGATTCAACAGAAGATGGTGATTAGAGAGTCAATTTTCAACTGTGTTGAATGTTTTCTGGGTTAAGGTGTGCAGGGCTGATGGGGAGGAGGCCGTGTAGATCAGGGTGGAATTGTCTGCATATTAGATGCAGGTTGCTTCTGGGATGGCAGTGTGAAGCTTGTTGATGAAGACAGAAAGTAGTAGAGGACCTAAAATAGAGCCCTGAGGAACTCCAAGGGTGAGAGGTAACAGGGTGGACAGTTTGCCCTGCCAAAATACAGCCTGTCTACCACTCGGGTAGGATAGGAACCACTGTATAGTATGGTTGTCCAGGGAAATAGATTTCAGAGAGTGGATGAGTAATTGGTGGTTGACCATATCAAAGACCTTTGAGAGGTCTAGAAAGAAGGCTGAGGATAGCATATTATTATTCCTGTTTTGGTATATGACATTGGTGAAGGAAAGAAGGGCAGAGGTGGTGCTGTGATGTGGCCTAAAGCCATGCTGAGAAACAGCCAGCAGACTGTTCTGAATGAGATGTGCATAATTTGCTTATGGATGCATTTCTCCATTATTTTGGCTAGTGGTGAAAGTATGGCAATGGGTCTCTAATTGGACAGTTCTGTGGCACTTTCAATTTTGTGGAGTGGGATAACATGGGATATTTTCCAGATGGAGGGGATAGCACCATCTGTTAAGGTCCTGTTGATCAGGATAGAGATCAGGTATGCTATGGCATCTGCAGCTTTTTGTAAGAACTCTGGAGGAAGGAGGTCAGCAGACAGGGTAGTTGGTTTCAATTTCTTGATTAGGTGATAAGTAGCGGGTGTGTTAGCGGTGGAGTTAGAGTGTGTGGGAGTAAGTTGGTTAGTGAGAGACTGGATTATTTCAGTGAAAAAAATATTAAAGGCACTATCAGTAATCTCTGGGGATTTATGGGTGAAGTTTCATAGGGCTGGAGTGGTAGATTGTCCTAGCTGAAGAAGTCGGTTTATACCTGCCCAAAACTTTTGGGAATTGTTTTGGTGTTTTTGTTGGAGGTTATGGTAGTAGCATTTTTTGTCTAGCAGAATGGATTTTTTTGTATCATTCCTAAGATGATGGTATTTCAATTGGTTGAGGGGGGCTTTAGTTGCTCACCAGTTGGCCCAGGCTTTATTTCTAAGTTTGATTTTTACCTTGGTTTCCTTTGTGAGCCATGGCACTGTATTTGATTTAGTTTTAATAGCTCGTGCAGGGTCATGAGAGTCGAGGATGGTCAGGAATTTAGTATTAAAGTATGCTACTGCCTCTTCTAGTGGTATATATTTTAGGATCAACCTGTTGATTGACAAGTTCATTTTGGAAATTAACAGGGTTGAAGTTCTTAGTATTTCTGATTGTTTTGTATGTGGTCTGATGGGAGTTCTCTGCCTTATGCTTAATAATGTAAGTTAGAGCGTGATCACTTAGGTCATTGGGGAGGGTCCCAGATGTATACAAGTGGGGATGACTATTGGTAAGAATCCAATCTAAAATACTTTTTTTATTAGTGGGTTTACTGATCCTAGTAGGAGTGGTTATTTTTTGTGTGAACCTGAAAAGATTTATATGGATGACGGGGGATTCAGCCGAGCGGGTGGACCAAACAATGTTGAAGTCCCCAAGAACAATGGTTTCTTGGGGGTAGGTAGTGGATAACCATTGGAGGATATCTTCTAGGGTACTTTTATTTTTACCTGGGGGAATGTAGACACAGACAATATTTATGCATTTGTTGTTAATTTGTAGTTTAGTAATAAGGATTTCTGCGTTATTAAATGGGGGCGGCTGTATGGAATCCCTATTAACACTTAGTGTGTCTTTGTAAAGAACTGCTATTCCACCTCCCTTCTTAGTAGTGCGGTCTAAATGGTGTATGTTGTAGCCTGGTGGTAATACCTGATTGTCAGCAATAGTAGGTTTTAGCCAAGTTTCTGAAAGACACATTATATCAGGGGAATGAACTGCTACGAGGGTATGCAGGTTTTGAACTTTATTGTTTATGCTTCTAATATTTAAGTGAAAGGTCAGAAGAGAAATGGTGGAACTGATAAGGGGTAGATTAATGGTGGGGTTGGTGACATAGGAGTTATTGGCACTAGGTGAAGATGGGCCAGGTTTGGGATGAATGTACCCATCTACCATGAGGTTGTAGTATAGTTTGATCATGAGCTTTAGGAATTTATTTATAAGCTTTATATAGTGTTTGTCCCTGGGATCAGAGTTTAAGGCTTTAATTGGGTGATAAGTTAAAGGGGATGCGAGATTAGATGTTTGGGGGATAGTTAAGTAAGCTGGCCTATTTGAGAAGTCTGGGGTGGTAGTTTCACATTTTGGATAGTGGAATCCGAGGTGGTACTGGCTTTCATAGGCTGTGAGGAGATAAAGGATAAGCATCATAGGCAGCAGAGAAATTACTAGTGTATTATTTGATGCTAGCGCATTGAGTCAGGCTCGATGTTTAACCAGGATGTGGTAGGAAGGAAGGGAAAACTGGGTTATAGAGGGGGAGGACCCATTGGTGGTGAGAGATGCTGATAGGGAGGAAAGAAAGGGGAGTGGCTATGATAGTATAAATTTAACACCACTGGGGGCATGTGGGAATAGGGGCACGGTGGGGCATGAAGCAAGCCCAAGCACAGCGAGGACGAGCGGAGTTGGGCTAAATCAAGTCACAAGATTCATACACCCTGTGAGTATAATGTAAAATATTTATTTTAACTACACGAGTTTGTTCCTTTAGCATTTTAAACTGTTTGCTAAAATTTACCAATTTGTTCTTTTAGTGTCACACTGTTTTATTAGGAGATTTAAGGTACTATATTGAAAGGCATAATAATGTGGCAAGACTGTTGCACTGGGGATTGTGTAAACATTATGGTACTGAAGTAGCTGAAAACACTGGAAATATGAGCCACAAAGCATCGTAGAAAATGATGAAGTCTACATCACCCATTACCAACAGTTCAAACGATAGATGCAAGAAAACCAGATATAGTGGTCCATGAAACAACGACAAATTGTACTTTGACAAAAGTAGCATTGATCATTAAAATCACTACACCCAGTGACTACAGTGTCTTGAATACAGAGAGACATAAAGTAATAAAACATCAGGATCTGTAGGCAGAAATGAGAGTAATGAAGAAGAAAGATACCCAGACAGTCCCAATAGTAGTTGGAGCAACGGGTCTTATAAAAAAGAACCTACAATCGTATTTAGATATGTTGTCAATACATGTAACTCCATACAAATTGCAGAAAGAGTCATTACTGGGCACATTACTGGTGCTTTGAAAAGAACTTCTGGCTGCCATCAAAGATTGAGACAATGTTAATTTCATGAACTTTAATTGTACTTTGACTTAGGAATGGGGTCCATTTCTGTCAGGGCAACATAAACCCAAAAGACTTTCAGAAATTAAAAAAGAGAAACATGTACAAGTTCTGAGCCCCAGTTTATTCCATAGCTGAGACTAACTGCGACTTAGTCCAGAAGTGGTCATAAGCTCCACACCTTGTACACTGCTTTTTATAATTACATTTATTATAAACGTGCACAATGCATTCACCCCCAAATGGTTTGGGAAAATGAGCTTTCTACCACAAATTCCCCACAAAAATTAACATTTTTTTATTTTCCCATTATAATGCATTACATGTTTTATTTGTATTAATAAAATGATTTGGCAAATATAGTTTCCTATCAAGACAAAACAATCAAGTTTTGTCAAACTCAGAATACATGTAAAAAATAAGTCCATTATGCATACCAGTTTTGTCCAGAAAATTATTTCTCGCTAGTATTTATATTTTGCTCTTCCTATTAAGATTAATATTAAACAGACAGAATTCATACACAAGGATACTACCTGCATTTTCAAGTTCATTGCACACATGATAGTGGGCAGTTTCCAGATATAAGTATTAAACAGCTGACCCTGTAGAAAGAGGCAATAAAAAGAAAAAGACAAAAAAAATTCACAGGTTAATACATGTGTGTATTAAAGTTTTATTTCAATGTTATATTTCAGGAATCTTCAAACCATACTTTTCCCACCACCTGACAGCCAATCACACCCCCTTAGATAGGCCTTGTGATTCAATGTAATCTCCACAGTTGCTGTAAAATGTAGCCATAAGGCAATCAATGTAAAACTTCCCCTGACTACAGAAAGCGATGACAGTAACAGGTGATAGAATGTACAGTGCCATACCTAATACACAATGCTTACAATAGAAAGTTGGCTCCTTCTTCCAAACTTATGCCTCCCATGGGTGGAACACATCTGGATGGTGCCTCTCTAGGTCACTGTATCTCTGCCAGAGCTGTTCAACAGAGCAGGTGATGCCAGTGACATGTCTGACTGCCCTGGCAAGCTGATGCCATGTATTGATCTTATGCACTGAACCATCACAGGGCCCCAGCAGCACTACCTGTGGTCCTTGTGTAGCAAATGGAGAAATATTTTTATCCCTTGGCTGTATCAGGCAGGAGCTCTGGTGAAACAACCACTTGGGGAGGTCATGTCTACTCTATTGGTCAGAATAAAGTGGAAAATAGTAACATGTGCACAGCCACATGTACTGTGGCACTATACTGTACTGGACACATGATTGTACAATGGAAAGTGTTACTAGCATGGATATTTGGCACTATGAGCGTCATTGTGTCTGAATGTGAACATACTGTACATAAGACTGCTCATCCTGAGCACAGTCAATGATGAGCATAGTATGTCTGACTGTGGCTGATAATGCATCATATTAATGCAGTAATGCAGAGACAATCACATTAAAGCACATCATTAGCATGATTATTTCACTTACTGGATTAACAAATAGTCAAAGAATGTTTAGAAATGTACTTGGTCATTCTCAAAGATAACTACTCATCTGTTGTTAAAGGTCCTGAAATATAATAATACCATTGTTTCTTATACTTGTGGATTTTCACATGTCCTTGTGCTAACAATCACTTTATTCTATACTCATATTTTACCTTCATTCATTTTGTTTCTTATATAATGCACATCGATTGGAATTGTGGGAACAATACATACAGGGAAGGAATGAGGTTTAAGAGAAGGCAGGACTTAAATGAGCTATGTAATGTTTGACTGAAAATGATTGGGTAGGTTTTAAGTGATGTATAATATTTGCAACTGGGAGTGTGTCAGTATGATTTGTGATGTAAAATGTTTGCAACTAGGATTGTGTTGGTGTGCTTTATCTTTATTTATATAGATGTATGATTGCTTATGTCATAAGTGATGTTTTTTTGTTTAAAAAAGGGCAGGAATTGAATAATTTATGTAAAGTTGCTTAGGCGATATGATATATAGCAATATATGTGAAGCATAATATTTGCTTATTAACTTTAAACTTTTTAATACAATTTGATTACTTTTATATAAATGTAAATGTGCCTATGTCACAGGTTCAATAAATGTGCTAAAAAAGAATTAGATAGTCAAGTAACTTCATTTTGTATCAAAATTTTTCAACTGACAAATACTTTTTTTTCTGATTTCCTAATGATGTATCCAGGTGTAGACTTAAAGGCATACAAGGGGTAGATGTTTATTTCAAAATGGCAGTATGGAAAATGTACTGTTGAAATGAACTGAAAACAAGACCAGGTGCTTTTGTACAAGACAATCTATTTAAAACAGTACAGGGAAAAATCATACATGCCATCTCAGGGGAGAAGTTTCTGCAGATGCTCAGGAAACAAGTATGAATGAATAATAAATTCCCTGTCAATACACAGACACTTAACTCCAGTTCTTTGACAGTCTAAAAATTATAAGTATGAACAAGGCATCCTCAGATTCTTAGAATTAGTTGGAATAAATAAGAATATTCTTGGGCATTACAAGAAGCCTTCACTCGTATGAGATAAACTGGTATCATTTTATAGTTCCTAGAAATCTAAGCTAGTCTCTTGCCAATTTTGTTTTTTTTTCATATGACCATAGCATAATATTGGTGGATGTGTCTTTCATGGACCTAGCACTAAAACCCTGGTTGTGAGAACCATTTAGAAATTTAGCTGTCAGCTGTTATACTATGGTTTGCCCAAAGTATGCATCCTTAAACTTTTGAAACAAAAAAAGTGGTAACCACTTTTTTTTTTTATGGAGGCATGTACTAGAATATATACAGACATACTCTGGTCATGCTGAGAACAAAAATGTTCATGTCGTTCAGAGAAAAACTAAGCATTTTAATCTGTGTTTCAGGAAGTAAACTTGTACTCACCACATGCACCTTAGAATCTTGGATAATGTTTGTTTGCATAGAAAGAAAATGTTTAGACGAAGCGAAGGCTGGACTGAATGCTTTAGAAGATGAAAGTTTCTAAGTTTATCACTTCTGAGCACATGGATGCGTGGGTTGTATCTAAGTTGGCCACGATCCTAATGGACTAGTGGAAGATGCCAGACTGATTTCTGCTGCTGTGATTTAATAAGTACTGCTGGTACTCCCTTTAACATTCATAAAATGTTTATAGGGACTTGATTATGCACTGTCATAGCTGTTAGCAACGTGGAGTACACGGATGCTAAAAGGTTGCTTAATACACACATCATAAGACTTAACTCAGCATCATTATCATGGGACATTACATCATCACACTGAAATGCTGATAATTTGAAGTGATGCTTCCTCATTATGTGCACGAAGTATAGTCTGGACTACCAGTCATTTTTATGCTATTAACTTTAAGAACTGCTTCCTTTCTGATTCTTTAAATCTCCCTTTTGCTAACTCTGATGTGTTTTAAATAGTTTCAGTAATGGGTATGTGAACTGAGCATATAAGTTACAGGATATACTGTAGATAAAATTGTTTTATACTGATATTCGGCACTTGTGACCAAAAAAGGGTGCCTAAGCAGTAGCCATCCTTCTTTTGAACCTGGCATGGAAACAATTTTGGATCATAGGCTGAGTATTATGCAAATAGCTAAATAATACATTTTAAGTATAGGCTTTAGACTGCTAACAGTTGATCAGGTACCTATAGCATACATACTCATACTTTTCTTTATGATCACCTGTCTCTTTCTTAAAAATATGGCCATATGCACCAGTTGTGAGAAGTGTTTGTATGTGATATATTTGAGAATGTCTTATGGATTTTGTGCCACAGGTCAAATTTCAAAGAACTTTTTAATTAATACAACTCTATATATTCCATACAGAAGATGAGTTTTGTGAATGCTAAGGTGAGAACAGAAACCTTAGAAATGTTGTGAATGTTAAGGTCAGATTAGAAACCTAAGAACAAAATAATTATAGCTGTCCTATACATTCCAGGAAACTGAATAGTCCTGCTTCAATGCAAAACAGTGACAATATATTTTTTTTCTTTTTCAGTTTGCCCTTCATAGTTCCTGGGCATAAGTCATTTAACTAATAACCTATTTCTACCAGCTCCTTGGTCTAACAAACAAATTAAACATTGCTGCTGGGAGGAAGGAGTAGACCAATGACTTCCTTCCGACGATGTATAAACTATAAAAAGCAACAAAGTGTAAAGACTTCTCATCTTTTCTTTGTTGATGATTTAAAACTGTATAGCTCATCAGATGAGGAACTGAAAGCACAACTGCAAGTAGTCAAAAGTTTTTCAAATGACATAACAATGTCATTTAGTCTTGATAAGTGTGCAAAAACAACCTTTAAAGCAGGAAAGAAAACATCATTTTGGGACAAGAATGTGATATAAAATAACCTGAGCAATAGGGAGTGTATAAATATTTGGGAATTGATGAAGGATCGACAATAAAACATGAACAAATATGAATAAAACTTAGTAAGGAATATTTTAGAAGACTTAAATTAATCCTCAAAACAACGCTTGAAATCTAGGAACAAAGTTCAAAATCTAAACCAATTTGCTCTTCCTGTCCTAATTTACAGTTTTGGCATGATTGACTGGCCCCAAAAGGTGTTGGATACATAAGACAGGAAATCAAGAAGGATGCTTCATGCTCATCAAATGATTTATAAAAATCAGTGCAAACCAAGATTATATATTCCCCATTCCGAAGGAGATATGGGCTTCCTTGAAATTGATTACATGTATAGATTTGCAATCGTGGGACTACATGCATATCTGCTGGCCTTACAGGACCCAAACATAGTGACATTTTTGAAACATGAGGAGAATAAATCTAAGGTGACTTACCTGCTTACTCTAGCAGAAGCATATCAGCATATAGCGGTAATGGAAATTAATCCAGAAGTAGATAAAAGTCAGGCAGCAACTGAATGTGTCAAACAACGAAAGAATATAAGGTGAAGGATCAGTTGAGAAAGCAAGCAATGTTGAAAATGCATAAATATAGTTGCATGTATAGAAAACTCCTGAAACAACCTCATGTTGATCAAGATCGAATGCAGGAATGGTTAAGGAGAGGCAGATTCAAGCCAAAAGCTATAAGGTTAATATTGGCGGCCCAAGGTAAGGTACTACGTACACATTGGTTTACAAAGTTCATTGAACATGTGGGAGAAGCAGACAAATGTAGGTTTTGTAAAACATAATTGGAAACAATTGCACACCTTGTTGCTGGTTGTGACATACTAATGGCAGAAAGACTGTATAATATATAGTGGCAAAACTGTTGTACTGGGGATTGTGCAAACATTACAATATTGAAGTAGCTGAAAAACATTGGAAAAGTGAGCCACAAAGCATCATAGAAAATAATGAAGTCTACATCACGAGATCGCCCATTACCAACAGTTCAAAAGATAGATGCGAGAAAACTAAATATAGTAGTCTATGAAAAGAAGACAAAAGTAGCATTGATCACTGAAATCGCCACAACCAGTGACTACAGTGTTTTGGGTACAGAGAGACACAAAGTCATAAAATATCAGAGTTTGCAGGCAAAAATGAGAGCAATGTGGAAGAAAGATACCCAGACAGTTCCAGTAGTAGTAGGAGCAACAGGTCTTATAAAAAAATAATCTACATTTGTATTTAGATAGGTTACCGATACATGTAACTCCATATGAACTGCAGAAGGAGTCATTACTGGGCATATTGTGGGTGCTGCAAAGAGCATTTCTTGCTAACATTAAAGATTGAAACAATACTAATTTCATGAACTTTAATCATATTTTGCTTAGGAATGGGGTCCATTCCCGTCAAGCTATTAGAAACCCCAAAGATCTGGAGAAATTAAAAAGGGAGTACCCTGCATGAAATCCCACATCACAAACAGGTAAGTGCCTGAGCTAGTGACACTGTTCTTGATTTATACCTATCCATGCTATTATAGACATCGTCCCTGATTCCAGCTATCATCACTGCTGCCTCACAATCCCAATACAATGAATGAGCTTGCCTTTTTATTCTGGCAACTAACTCCATCTTGGCCTGTAATGATAATTATACTCTGTAGTGTAGTGGTCCCATCCCTTTCATTCCTCAAGTGCTGTCTGTTTACTTAGTAATAAATAAAGATATTGGTGCTAATTGCCCCTCCCAAAAAACATTTAACAAGTGAGGTTGTGATTCCTTATTGGTCTCTTTCGAAGTAGACATACTGTTTCTCAAACATCTAGTGTTTCATTTCATGGCACCAAATGTAATCATGTATTGATCTATTCAGAGGTATAATACATATTTTCACTGGTTAGCATAATCTCTTAACCAGCAGATATTCCAACAATAAATAATCATCTTATTTAAGGGACAATAGCAAAATGCCCTGGTTTCTAATTAAGAAACATGTTCCTTATTAGGCCATATGAAAAAAGTGACAGAGTGATGATTGCATAATTGTCTATAAAAGCTAGTCAGGTAATTTGCAAATGGTTGCTAGTCTGCATAAGAATCTTCCAATGGCATGAGATAGTCATCTTTTATCTAGGATGAGAGCAATATCTCTGGAGAAAAGAAGTGTTTGATGTAAGTATAGCAGTGGCTGTAAACTAACCATAATCATCTGAGTTTATCACCATGAGACCAAGAGATGTGACAAGTGACATCAGAGGTTTTAGGCTTCATTAACCAGTTCACTCTTGAACATCATAAAAAAAAAACTTTGAGTAGCATATTAATCCGTTTCCCCACAATGATGTCAGGTAATAAGGCTGCACTTTGCCTGAACCCTCACCATTCCCACACTGAAAAAGTAACAGGAAAAACCACCCAAAAGAGCAGAAACTTAAAACTGGTGAAATAAAAATAAAAAACACCACTAAACCTGTACAGAATGGTAACACTTGGCAAACTTTATTGCAGAAACAGACTAAGCGCTTTCACCCTGTAGTTCCCAGGGCTTCATCAGAGTAACTGTTAAAATTCAAATGCAAGCTTAAATAAACTTCTTAACACAGTCACATGATCAATGTAATAAGGAAATGAATGAATACTTATTTAAAAAGACAGTACATCAGCATGAGCAAAGTGCTGTGTTCAATAGAAATCACCTTAAAATATACATATAAATGTATATTAATTCACTTATATCAAATTATTATAAAGTGCTAGTGCTAATAAAATAATATGAATATGTTGTATAACTTAGTTAAAAATAACTAATTTAAAATTGTTGAATAAAAATGTTAGATAAAAATAAAAATACACACTGGTTAGCCCTTGAAGGTCTTTAACCCAGGACCCTGTATACTTTAGTCACAACCGTTAACCACTACACCATGACTTCTTTCATATTTATTTAAACACTACATAATAACTACATTGTACTATATGTATTTATTTGTATTTAGGGAACCAAGGAACAAGAATAAACAGACCTTAAATATAATATTTTCAGTGCTTAGTCTGTTTCTGCAGTAAAGTTTGTCAAGTGTTACCATTCTGTACAGGTTTGGTGGCATTTTTTATTTTTATTTCACCATTTCCACTCTCCCTGACCAGAATAATTACATTTGCTATTCTTAGGCCCATTCCACCTTCTCGGTTTTCAAAGATGAGCTGTATACATTAACAAACAGACTAAGCAATATCTACCCTCCCTTTGAACCTGGACTAGTAACCTTTTGGGGCCTGTTTTTTATCCTTCCTCATTTCCTTTACTTCTTTGGTTAGCTTTTATTTCATTATTCCCTGGTCTGTCCATTGCTTTCTTGTCTCATCATGTTCCCTGTGAATACAGATATCTCTCCTGAAGTTTCTCTATGAAGACACATCTAGAAACAGTTATTAAATACCTATGTATTATCAACATCCTCTGGACAGTTGAGGCTCTTCAGCCTGGGAAGGTAGCCCACCTCAGAGAAGGTAAACTCTGATTTAAAACCTCCACTGCCTTGTGGCAATACTTAATCATGGTGAAGGCTTTAGGAGTAAACATCAAGGAAAAATCCTGAGATGGAGTCCCTAAGGCAGTCTGAAGTTGGATTCAACCTCACACTGGCAGCTTCTGAGATGATACTGATGTCAAGTTGTACTGGCCTTGCCTTTCCCCTTGGATTACATCAGTGGAGTAGAGAGGGAGAACCTGCTGCTGGGCATCAGCTGTTTCCTCAAAATTCACTTGCCCAGGTCTGCGCCCTGGAGAGGAAACTCCAACTTTACTTTGTGACTGGTGACACAACATGGGAAGCAGCAGTTACTGGTAATAAGCCAATGTACTTAATTGGCATAGAGTGAGGCCAAAGGGGCTACTTCAAATGGTGTGAGATATCCTTTGATCACATTGGGTAGCTACCACCCACCTTAAGTTGGGCAGCCCTCAGCCAAATAGGTGGTGCCTCGCCATGGTCCACTTGCTCCACTGGCTGTGTGGGGCTTAGGGAACCCCCATCAGGTGGATTGTTAACCATATACCTAGAGAAACAAAAAAGCAACAAAATAAACCAGCCTTTAGGCTGGGTACATGGAACACAAGGACAATGACTCCAGACCTTGAGGAAGATCCACAGAACATCAGTGACACTCGGAATACAGCAGTCATTAAGAATGAGCTGAGCAGATTGCAGATGGACATTGTGGCTCTCCAAGAAACAAGGCTGTCATCCACTGGATGTCTTAGGGAGAAGGACTTGGAATGGGAAGCTTCCAGAAGAGACCAGGGAACACGGTATTGGTTTTGCAATCAGAAACAACCTCACTGGTCAGTCTTACCACCAAATATGGCAAGTGAGGGACTGCTGAAAATTCAGCTACAAATGCCAGTGGCCATGGTCAACATCTTCAGCGTCGACGCTCCTACTTTAACTTCTACCCAGAAAGTCATGGCCAAGTTTTATGATGAACTTAGTGCTGCCATCAGTGAGGCCCCTTCCCATGAACCATTCTTCATTCTTTGTGACTTTAATGCCAGAGTTGGAAGTGACCATCTCAACTGGCCATCCTGTCTGGAACAGTTCTGAATAGGAAAGATGAATGAAAATGGACATTGTCTCCTTGATCTTTATCCCTAGTATGACCTCTGTATAACCAACACATTCCTCAATGTCAAGCCCCAGCACAAAGTTTCATGGCGACACTCAAGATCGAACTATTGGCACCAGCTTAACCTTGTCCTCATCAAATACACCTGTTTAGGTAGTGTCATGGTAACATGTACTTACCATGGTGCAAACTGCGATACTGACCACTTCCTCATGTGTAGCAAAGTGAACATCCAGACACAAAGGTTCTTTTGCTCTAAAAAGGAGGGGAGGCCATGCATTGACACAGGCAAGATTTGTAATCCTTTAAAAGTATGCAAGTTTGTTGAAGCACTTGAAGAGGCCTTGCCCTGCCTGGATGACCCTGACACCATCAAGAGATGGGAAAAACTATGGGATGTTATCTATAACTCTGCAATATCTATCTTTGAGAAGAAGACTGTTAAGTGTGCTGATTGGTTTGAAGCCCACATTGGAGTGCTGATACCCCTCATTGAGAAGAAGAGACAGGCACTAGCTGCATACAGGTCCTTGCCAAGTGAGGAGAACTTGCAGGCACTCTGATGTGCACAGAGTCAAGTACAGCAGGTAGATCTGTGGTGTAAAAATGATTATTGGCTCCAACTTTGCTTCAAGATTCAGCAGACTGTGGACATTGGTAACATGTGAGGAATGTACAATGGGATCAAGCAAGCCACTGGTCCATCACAAAGAAAGATCACCTAATTTAAGTTGGCCACAGGCAAGGTCTTGAAGGACAGAACCAGGCAGATAAAATACTGGGTGGAACACTGGTCACACCTGTATGCCAGAGAGACCATAGTTATGGAGACAGCCCTGAATGCCTCTGCCGACTATGATTGAACTGAATGCTGAGCCCACCTTGAAAGAACCTAACAATACACTAAAAGCACCCTCTTCTGGAAAAGCCCCCAGTAAAGATGGTATTCCCTCAGAAATCCTTAAATATGTCAACAGTACCCTAATCTCACAGTTGCATGCAAGACTTTGCCAATGCTGGAGAGAAGGTGGTGTACTGCAAGACATGAAGGATGCTAACATAGTTACTATCATTACAAATAAGGGTAACAAAATTGATTGTAACAGCTACCATGGCATCTGTCTTCTCTACACCATGGGGAAGCTGTTTGCATGTGTTGTCCTGAAGATGATCCATGTTCTTGCAGAGAGAGTTTACCCCAAGTCTCAATGTGGGTTCAGAGCTGAATGGTCTACTATAGACATGGTTTTCACTGCTATGTAACTACAAGAAAAGTGCAGGGATCAGAACAAACCTTTGTATATTGCCTACATTGATCTGACCAAGGCATTCAACTTTGCCAGTAGGAAAGGTCTGTTTGTGATTCTGGCAAAGATCGGCTGTCATCCAACACTGCTTAGTATTGGGACCATGGTGTTTAGGAAGCATCTAAGGGAGGTCTTGTTTGCTGATGATGCTGTTATTGAGGTGCACACTCAGCAACAACTTCAGTCACTCATGACTTGCTTTGTGGATGTATGTGTGGAGTTTGGCCTCACAATCAGTTTAAAGAAAACTCAGATGATGGACTAAAATGTGGGCAATGAACCATCAATTAGCGTGAGTGACTATGAACTGAAGTCTGTCCATGAATTTGAGTACCTAGGCTTTACAATCTCTGACAACTTCTCACTTGATAGAGAGATCAACAAGTTCATCGGAAAGCCACCACAATGTTTTCCAGGCTGACAAAGCGAGCATGGGCTAATAATAAGCTCACTGTGCACACCAAGGTGCAGGTATACACAGCCTGTGTTTTGAGCACATTACTGTATGCCACTGAAATATGGACTCTGCACTCAAAACAGGAGCAGCGGATCAATGTGTTTCATATATGATGCCTTATGAGCACACTTAGTATCTCATGGCAGGACAAGATCTCCAAAAGCATAGTGCTTGAGAGGACAGGCACTCCCTCCATGCTCACCCTCCTGAAACATAGTGCCTGCATATTTGAACTGCTTCTTACTGAAATTTGTACACCTTGTTTGCTGTACCATAGACTAGATCCAGGCCTGCTGAATCTAGCTTTGTTTGTATAACTTGAGCACTAATCCAGGCATTCTTTAAAGTGTTCAGTTGCATTTATTACTGCTTGGTAGTAACTTGATTAAAGTGTAGCTATCATTCTAAGTCTTTTGGATTAAGCACTTGGGCTTCAGACCAGTTGTTTTACATTAGGAAGGTTTGTGGCCTGCACTGTGGTGGCAGGACAGGTAGCTTACATCCTTCAAAGTTGGGAACTGCTGATTGAGGGCTCAGTGTCTGTTATTCTAAAAGTGTATTAGTTCTGGTTTAAGCACTTGGGCTTCAGGCCAGTTATTTTACATTAAGAAGGTTCGTGGTCTGCACTCTTGTGGGAGGAGAGGCTGGACTCTGCCCTTCTGAGCTGGGAATTTCTGGTTAAAGGCTTATAGTGCCTGCATATTTGAACTGTTTCTTACAGAAACTGGTACACCTTGTTTGCTGTAGCATAGACTAGATCCAGGCCTGCTGAATCTAGCTTTGCTTGTATGCTTGTTGTTTGTTTGCTTATTTCCCTGAAACGCTAATTCCACCTAAAACACGGCTTTTCAGCGCTTCTGTGGATCCTAGTGATATCTGCATTGCTTACTGTACTTATTTCCTTGTTTCACTTGAAAGAAAGTTACTGTTTGTCGTTTTTGCATTTAAGTTACCTGTAACACATTGCATTTAAGTTACCTGGCACTTGCTCACTAAAGCAATTATATAAGTCAGCACTAAAAAATTTAAAGCACTACACCCTCATAAACTCTCCTTGAGTACCTTGTTCCCCATTGGCCCTTTTTTTCAATTATAAAGGAATTCCCAATACTATTCTAGCATGTCCAAAGGTCAGTTGTCAATCTCCTCTCCGGTCCAGCTGGTGAATCTGGGAATCTTGAGGCAATGTTACAACTGCCTCATGTACACAGACAACCCTCTCCTCCTCCCAACAAATTCCAACACATGTGAGAGATGCAACCATATAGCCATACTGGAGGCTAAACTCTCTCAACTCAGTACTGGCGAAACCAGTCAGGAGGAGAAGGAAATCACACTCACTACAATTCCAGTCTCACATAGACCTACCATGACAGCAAACCAAACACATAAACACACAAAAACATACTCAGAGGCTCTAAATAAAAATCTGCCTAAGCAGCAGAGACCTCCAAAGCACACACCCAAGCAACCGCTACCCCAAAACAAAACACGTACAACACATAGCTCACAAAGTCAGTGTGCCAAACAGTCACAGCCCTTAAGGCTAAACAACGCACCTGATACACTTGTAATAGGTGACTCTATTGTCAGGCACACTGACGTCCCGCTCACCAGGCTGAACAAGGAGAAGGTCACAGTGAGCTGCCTGTCGGGTGCTAGGATCCGCCACATAACACAAGCACTCAGGTCACTCCAAGGCAAGTACAAATATGACACAGTCATTGTCCATGCTGGTGTGAATATCCTGAGACGTACCTCCCTGGACTACATGAAAAGAGACATAGAGGAGCTCTCTAAGCATGTAGCCCAGGCCGGTATGACCCTGACCTTGAGCAGCGTCTTACCCTCACCAAGAATGATGCCACAATATGAAGACAAAATGATCAATTTCAACAACTGGCTTAAGTATTGGTGTCATTCAAAGGGGATCCAATGCCTGTCAGCCTGGGATGACATGCTCGACAAGCCATGATGCTTCGCTAGGGATGGCTTGCTCCTGTCACCCCTGGGCTTTTGGATATTGGCAAAGGCTCTTGCTACCCCCATAGTGCCTTTTTTAGGCAAGGCTCAAAAGACAAACCTACCTCCATAGGTATCACAAGGGGTAAGAAGCTAAGAGTAATGCTACTCAAATCTAGAAGTCTAAACCTCAAGATGCACGCACTCGAAACTCTCCTTAGCATGGAGAACACCGATATCTGTGCAGTAACAGAAACCTGGTTCAAGACTCCCGAGAGCACCCCAGCACTACCAGGTTATACCTCATACCATGCTTTTTGGCCCCAAAATTTGGACCGAACCACAAAAGAAGGGGGAGTATCAATATTCGTCAAAGATACCCACACCTCCAGGGTGGTGGTACAGCACGAAGCATCAGAGACTATCCATGTGCAACTAACAGTGGGTAAAACTGCCTTCTAGTTTATAGCCTGCTACAGACCACCCTCCCAAACCTAGGAACCCCACTCGGCCTTCCTGAGAACACTGGAAAATATGAAGGTCTCTCCAAACACCATTATATTGGGCAACTTCAACTACCCAAACATAGACTGGGAGCATTACTCTAGCTCCAACACCCTAGCCCAAAGGTTCCTAGAATTTATAAACTCAAATGCTATGGAACAACTTGTTACCACTCCCACAAGAGGGGAAAACATACTGGACCTGATCATCACCAACATGGGGACTCTATGCTCCAGACCAGAAGTGTATCCCTCACTGGTAAGATCAGACCATAAACTAATCTCACTGGATATTCACATCCCAACTTCACCCCCTGCCCTGAAAACCACAGTGAAAAACTTCTCTAAAGCAAATTTCACACTCCTCAAAACCGAGCTGGAATCCTTCAAAGCCCCCGGGCCTGTGATAAATACGGCCCAGACAGCAGAATGCTTTATAAACACATTCTATGAACACCTTCAGGAATGCATGGATCATGCAATCCCAAATAAAACCAAGACCCAATCCTCCAAAGGTAGACGTCCTGTCTGGTGGACTCCAGCCATAAACAAACTATACAATAGAAGGAGGAAGCTACTACATGATAGAGCAAAATCCCAAAAAGGGAAGGCATCTCTGATCAGTATTAGCAAAAAACTACGGGCACTCATAAAATCGTCTAAGGCCAGCTTCGAGAGAAAAATTGCACAGGACACTAAGGATAATCACAAGGCTTTCTTTAGTTATGTTAGGAACCTGGGTGGGAATTCCCAGATATGCTCAGAATTAGTCCAAAATGACAAAAATACACCAAACCCACAGACATTGCCAACATCCTAGCTGACAGGTTCAGCAAACTCCCCTCCTCACCAAAAGGGCAAATATCTATCCCAGCAGAGTGCTGCCCCTGACATCTCAGATGCTCAGGTAAGAGCTGCCCTCTCCAAAGCAAAAACACAGCATCAATGGGACCAGACGGTGTCCCGGGCTGCATCCTACATGAACTCCAAGAAGAGCTAAACCCAAACATAAAACTACTGTTCAATCTCAGCCTTACTACAGGATATGTACCCAAAGAGTGGCATACAGCAACAGTGGTCCCTCTCCACAAAGGTGGTGCCTCAACGGATCCTGGAAACTATCGCCCCATAAGCCTGACTAGCTTGGTCTGCAAAGCTATGGAAAGGATCATCATGTACCTCATAAATAAAGATATTGGGGACCTACAGACACTGGATCCTACCCAGTTTGACTTTGTTAAGGGCAGATCCTGCCTCTTAAACCTGGTTGATTTCTTTGAAACAGTCACCAAGGCCATTGACGAGGGGAAGGTGGTCCACACAGCCTACCTGGACCTCACAAAAGCCTTCAATACAATACCCCACTCGGGCATTATAGATAAGCTCACCAGCTTAAATATAAACCCCTATGTCACTAGATGGGTTGCAAACTGGCTCAAGGACAGAACCCACATGGTTCGAATTGCTAGAGCCATGTCAGACTCCAAACCAGTTACAAGTGGCGTCCCACAAGGCTCAGTCCTGGGACCTCTCTTGTTCGGTATATATTTCTCGGAGGTACAGGCCAACACAGAAGGACTGTGGCTGACCAAGTTCGCAGATGACTGCAAACTGGGTGCCATAATCGACTTTCCAGCCGACACAAGCATCCTCCAAAAGGGCCTAATAGAAACAGACAACTGGTGCCAGAGCCATGGCCTCAAGCTAAACGCCAAAAAGTGTATAGTCATCCCCTTTGGCAAAAACAAAGTGCCCACAAATTACCACATAGGTGGTAATCCATTAAGTACAGAAGAAGTAATTAGGGACCTGGGGACCCAAGTTGATAGCAATCTCTCATTTGACAACCACATGGCCAAAGTGGTTAGAAAAACATTTTATATAGCCCACCTAATCATGAAGGGATTCACATCTAGATCAGGGGAGGTCATCGTGCCTCTTTACTCATCCCTCATCAGGTCCATAATTGAGTACAATGCCCCTTTTGGGATGTACCTTACCAGACACCTGCAGCAACTGGAAAGACCCCAAAAGTACCTCACCAAGAGGATCAAAGGGCTCAAACAGATGCCATATGATGCCCGGTTAAAGAAACTCCAGCTCTACTCAGTGGCATACTGCCTGCTCAGAGGTGATCTGTGCCTGATGTATAAACCATGTCCAACCTGGAATTAATGGACATACTGCACCTCAGAAAATCCAAATCCGATCGAGCTACGTGCTCGAGAGACTTGAACCTCAGCACTGAAATAAATAGGACATGCTGGAGGGACAGATTCATAACCCAGAGGCTCCCTTCACTCTGGAATAAAATCCCAGTCCAGGTTAGGCAGAGTCCCTCATTGACTCTCTTCAAGAGGAATCTTGATGAGTGGATGGGAGATCGTAGGTTTACCCCAGGTATCACTTCTGTGTCACTATTAGACAGAGGCACAGTATACTAACCTCGAAAAAGGCCATAGGAAAATTAATTTAAAATGGGTGGCGAAAGCCAAACACACTCTGGCTAGGCTTATAAATGCCCTAGGGCAGATAGCCTGGTATGAACCTATGAATCTATGAACCTATGAACATGCACTGCTTGTGTCATGTCTCATGCATGAAAGCTGGCTGAATACCAAAAGATTTCCTTTTTGGACAGTTGGAGTCTGGAAAGAGGCTGAAAGGATGGTCCAAATTGTGCTACAGGGACTTATGTAAGCATGACCTCAGTGAACTCTCCATCAGTGTGAATACCTGGTATTCTCTTGCCTTGACAAGTATGACTGGAAATGGGAAGTGAAGGAAGCTCTTGCTATGTATGAAACCACCTTGACAAGAAGAGCAGATGCTGCTTGAATCAATCCAATAGTGGAGCAAACCTATGATCCTTTGGGATCAATGAATGCCTACATCTCTTTCCTCCCTGTGTCTTTTCCCTCCTGATGTTTAACAGGGTGAGTCTTGCTTTCATCTAACTAACATCTTTGCAGAGTTTTTTCCCTACTTTTGATTCATTCTGCCAGTCTTCCTTCCATAGCACTCTGCCTTCCGTACAACTGCAGTAATCACATTTCCTACGCTGTACGCTCAGTGACATCCTCCTTTACTGCTCTTTTTACATCAGTACATGTCATGTGCTCATTTATTATCCCTGTGATAAATCAGATTCACTTTGCTTTCTCTTCTCTTTTTTATTCTCCTGTTGCATACGGTTATCATCTTGTTTACTATTCTTTTTATCTTCTCTGACACTCTTTCCACAACCTTTTCTTTTTCCTTCATTCCTAACTATCCTTCATGGCTTTTTAGTTTACCAAAATCTATCTCTCAGTCCAGCTTGTCAAATGCATTCTCTTGTGCTATGACAAACCACAAAAACATGTAGTAATCTTTTTTTCACCCACTGAAGATTTATGCTTACCTCAGTACCTTCCTTGGATTGATCAGAATTAATGTTGCCTCCCCTGCTGAGATACTCAAGATACTCATCCATAGCCACACCTTTTATTATTTCTCTAACGACGACTTAGCCTCTCTGTCATGCATGGATGTGGGTGAATTGGAGTGTATGAGGCTGTGTGTGAACCTCTGCATGAAACTAACCACCACATGCATGTATGTTTCTCATGTCATAGCCCTTTACACCAACCACTAATATTCTGACTCAGAGACACTCACTTTAGATGAGCCAAGAGCCACACTGCAGGTACATTGCTTTTCACTTCGTAAGGATACAGCTGATTCATGTTCACTACTCATGCTCCATGCTGGATATTGCTTTGTATCTTCATATGGAAAGAATGCTTTTTTTCTGGTCAGTATTGCTTTTTCTTTTGAGGGTGGTATTAATTTGGTATTCAAACCCGTATTGAATGCTGGTGTCACTGCCACTGGACCAACAAGAACCTCTCTAGCCTTAACATTGCATAATCACTTGTAATTAGTTTTAAATCATGGCCAGTGTTGTATTTAAAGACATTGAGTGTTTTGCTGTCAATGGTTCATAAGTTCATAGGTAGGTACTAGGCTATCGGCCCTGGGGCCTATATAAGCCTAGCCAAAAAGGTTCCCTGGCTTTCACCACCTAAGAAAATTATTTTCATGTGCCCCTGTCAAGCAGTGCCTAGCAGTAAGCTTACAGCTGAATACTGTTGTAACGTGTGAATTGATCTGGATCCAACAGCGTAGCTGTCAATATGATGTTTAATAAAGCATGCATAGCTATTTGAAACATATATTGCAATATGCTGCATTGCACAATTTCACTACAGTATCTTTGTATGTATACAAATATTAATGTTTTTATGTGTTGCAAGTGTCTTTAGGGCAGTTAATAGAGTCCATCATCAATAACACTACTCCATAAAGGATCAAGATGGAATTCTCATCTAGATGTTTGGTATCATGGTCTGGCTGTGCTAATAGGAGTTTGCATATAACGGACTTATCAACATGGCTGTTTCTGGAACATGAGTATGCCAGGTAAATGTTGCCAGTGACCACAAGAAGAATGAAATAATTCTGTTGCTGATGCATTACCAACATGTGTGACCTGACAAAAAGGAATATCTTCATGCCTTGTAGTGTCTCAGGGGGTGGGAACCTGCCTTCATTACTGAATAAAATGTAGTTACTCTTTCCTTCTCACTATGGTCAAGGTGAAAGCTGCAAAATCATAGATGGTGGTTTGATATAGGGATGTCTGATGAGCCCAGCAGTATGTGTACCTGCATGTTGCAAATACATAGCTCTTTGTGTTTGTTAGGAAAATTCTACAACACTTTATCCATCATGTGACATATAGGTGTCATAGCCAGTTGTAGTGGCCCTAAAAGGCAAGTATCGTAAGACTCTAAAGATGATAGGCTGGTAGGTGTTTGGCATGACACAAATTGCCATTATCAGAATGAAATGCTGCATAGCCTGGTATCAGTGGTATAATTATAATTTGCACATCACATAGAAAGAATGTCTGGTGTGTCTTGTGCTGCTGCTCTTGACAAAGATAGGCGCTGGTTGTGTTTTTGTGTTGTACGGCAGTGGTGGGGATGTGTCTACGCACAATGTGGACACTGGGTTTATGTCACTTTGTATTTGTGCGTTGTTTGTGTCTTACTAATCATGCAGTAACATCTGATGATGGTACTATTGTGGCTGAAACATTAGCCAGTACCCCCTGATTACAGACAGTGACACTGCCACAGTACTGTCCCTATGTCACCCTGGTCAGTGAAACTTTTGCTATTTACCACCAGTTTCGTACACTATTGAGTACTACCTTTAAGGTTCTTTACATACCTGAAGAAGGTCTTGGGGTTGTTCTTAGCCTGGGAGGCAATACTAACCTTATAACTGGCCTTGCTGGACTTCATTATACCTCTTAGTTTTTTGCTTAGTTGAATCAGAGAGCTCTTGTCTATATGGGAGTTGCTCTTGATTTCGGGCCATGACTTTTTTCTTTTGTTATATATTTATTTATTTATTTTATTTATTTTACATTTGCTAACCGGGCTAGTCTGGCTGGATACATTGTCCATTTTCAGCAGAGGCCCGAGGAGAAAAGCTCCATTAACAGACTAGTAAATTACAATAAAAAGAACAACAATCAAAATCACAATCAACACAGAACCAATCATACAAAAATGTAAACATACAAGCAAATAAAGGACAAAGTTGTTATATAAGCTGGTTAAGGTAAGGATCCCATCGGTAGGGATTATTTTGGTGTTAGAGCTGGACTTCTACTAAGTACAGCAGGCTCAATGCAGCCATTCATATATTTGTACAGGGTTTCTGTAAATAATTCTGCACAGGTAGCTGTGTTCTCCGGGTTTGGGGGAAGCAGTGAATTTTGACAAACTGTAGCTTAACAGGATGTAGTTTGCTTTAAAATAGTTTCTAACTGTTTTCTGGGTTGATTTTTATTTTGAGGGAGACAGCTTTGTGATCCAACTTCACTAATTAGGATGTGACACAGGGATGGGGGGTGGGGTCTGTGCAATGGTCTCCCATGGTGGTGAGTACTAGGCTCAGTATGTTTGATCATCTGGTTGGAGAGTGCACTATTTGGTCCAGGGTGTTTGTGTTGATAAATGCCAAGAAACATTGTGCCTATGAGTTAGAGGCAGTCTATGTTTCCCAGTTTATAGATAGATAGTTAAAATCTACCATGAATAGAGAATTTAGCTGGATGGTGTAGGTCTAGCTAAGAGTTGTGATCTTTGTGGGCCACAGAGGGTGACCTGTAGTTGGCTAGGACATGGTAGGCAACATTGTCTGTGGTGACTTGGACGTGGATGAACTCCAGGGCATCATCATGTTTAACCAACCTAGAGTTGTATTTACTGCTAACTTAGATTGAAACACCTACACCTTTAATTCCTGTCTGTGCTGCTATTGGTTCAAATGTCTGGAAGCACCTTCCATTGCTGGAGTACATTGTGCAGCTTAAAGCCACGTCTCAGTAACAGCACAGACGTCTACATTCTCCAGAGTGAGTAGAGCTAGTAGGGTGTGGAGCTTCTTCTTTAGGCTCCTAGCATTGAGCAGTAACACCTTAAGATTGCTTTGAGTTTTTTTTTTTTTTTTTGCTGTGTTGGCAGTTTGGCAGTTTTTTCATTTTGACATTGCCTAAAAAGGCTTTAAGGTAATGGATAAAGTTTTAGCCACTATCTGAAAGCCCAGCAGGACAGGTGCAGGTCATCCTTGGCAAAGCAAAGTAGTCTGTTAACCATGCCTTTCAATGCTGATAGATATTGGATTCCCATGGGGTGACACCAGAAACTAAGCCAATTGTTAAAATCAATTTCTGTTCATACTGTACATCATCCTTGTGAAGGTAGAATGCTGCTCAATGTGAGGCACTTACCTGTCTGTGACACATATTCAGAGAGCCATAATGTCTCTTTTCTTATAGTCCGGTGAGGTATGCCTCACGTCATTTACACCAACATGGACTATGATAGAATTATATTGGTACCTATGGTGCAGTGACCTGAGTACATGTGTGATATTCTAGATCCTTCTCCAGACAGGCAGCTAACCTTTATCTTCTCCTTGCCCATCCTGGTGAGAGAACTATCTGTGTGTTATATTATAGAATCTGCTATGACAGGAGTACTAGGTAAAGTGTTTGCTTTCTGGGCTGTGTTTTTGGGGGATCATTGGGTATAGGCTTATATGTGGTATTGGGTATTCCTTTTAATGTATGCTTTAGTGATTGCTGAGGGTAGGTGTTGCAGTTTAATAGCTTAGGAGGTCTTGAGGTTTCTTTTAAGTTCCTCAACATAAGAGGGTCTATGTGTGGGGTGAATGGTCTGTAGAAGGATGCAGAGTGTGTTTGTTCTTGACAACCTGGTTTGTAAACAAGATTTTTCCCGCCAAGGAAGTTATTTATGTACATCTCTTACATACTGGGTTAGTTTCTTTAAAGATTAAAAGGCTGCCTGAGTATGAGACAATGGCTACATTGTCTCAGGATGCCCATATTTACCAAGCTGGTAAAGATCATTCCTTCAGAATGATTACAACATTTAGGCTCTATATAAAATTTACACAGCAGATTGTTCTAGTGAGAAATCTTGTATAACATGCTCTTTCTTCCTTATCTTCAGCATTAAATGTATGAACTCCCCAATACGTGCTTTTCAGATTTGCTTAATAAACTTACACCATTGCTGATCCAAAGCAAGCCAAAGGAAAAGATCCAGGATTCAGAATCACTACCAGTAATGATCAGCCATTATATACAGATCATCCACTGAGTCAAAGCATAGATGATAAGACACCACAAGCACAGCTATGCACAGGCAATATTGAAACAATGTAGCAGAACAAGAAATGCCTTTTTTCATTTATTCATTAATTTATTTATTTTTAATTTTAGAAACAACTTATCTGTCCTAGCCCGAGCAACAGTCTCCAGTTCATCCTGTTGTATACTTAGATACTTCCAGATAAGCTGAGACATATAATCCACTAGCATATCCTGGGTCTGCCATGGTGTCTTTTCCAATTCGGCTGTGCCCGGTACGCATCCTGTGGGAGGCACCCATGATTATTCTGTCAAGGTGCTCAAAACACCTTAACTGATTGCTGCCAACACAAAGGAACACTGGCAGCACTCTGACATCCTCTCAAATTCCAGAGCAATTCATTTTGTCCAAGACAGTGGCCTAGCTACCCTGCAAAAGAGCCTCATTTTTGCTGTTTCTATTCATAATCTTGTCCTTTTAGTCACCACCCAAGTCTCATGACTATAGGTAAGGATGGTGATACTGATTGACTGGCAAAGTGAGAGCTTTGTCCACTGACTCAGTTCTTCCTTCACTACCACAGTCCACTATAATGCTGAATGTACATGCTGCTGCTGCACCCATCCACTGGTCAGTTTTCTGCTCTCTTCCTCTCACTTGTGAACAAGACCCCAGTATTTTTAAATTTCTCTGCCTGCGGTACCTAATCCCTCACTTACAGAGAGCAGTACACTCTCTTCTGGGATAGATCCATTACCTCTGATTTGATGTTATTGACTTTTTATCATAGGTGCTTCAAATTCAGTTACAAATTGCTTCAATGCATACTAGAAACCATGGCCACCTGAGACAAAGAGGACAACAGTATCTGTAAACTGCAAATATGCAACGCTCACATTCCCAAACTGGATGAATTCCAAACCTTGACTGTGAGAAGAGGGGAGACAAGGCATATTACTGGTACAGTGTCCTCCATTCACTTTGAAAGTATCAGACTTAATACCAAGAATGAGAGCATGTTTCTCAGTTCTTAAATACAATGAGTCAATGGCACACATCAGCACCTCTGGGAGCCTGTATTATGTAGCATCTCTTATAAGGCATTTCAGGCACATGTGCCTTCTCCACAAAACATATGTTAACAGTATTCCCATACTCCTATGACCACCTCCAAAATCTATGCAGGGAAAAAGAGTTGATGCCTTCTTCCATGGGCAGGACTAAATCCACATTCTTCTTCTTCAATCAATGGCACAGCTATTGGATAAAATCTCACTTCTAGCACCCCAGCACATGCTTTCCCAGACAGGTCCATAAGTATGATATCTACATAACCAGAACAGACTATCACATCCCCCGTTTTTGAAAATGGGGATCACTGCATCAATTTAGAAATCCAGATATGATGCCCTAGCCTTCTGCTTAATATTAAAGATAGTATGTTAATCAAACACATCAGTCATGTCCAGCATCTTCTGAATTTCCAGCTGGATCTCATTCATTCCAACAGCCTTGCAGCAGTGCAGATGTTTCCTTGACAAAGTGATCTCATCTGTCAAAATGGATCCAGTTCCACTGTCTGCTTTTGGTACTGCTTCCTGCTCATGACCAGAAAATGTGGCACAGGCATAGTGCAGGTAGGCACAGTTGTTGTTCTGGGGGTATCACATGGTGCTGCTTGCTGTTGTAGGGGTATCATAGGGTGCTGCTATATAGCTCATGGCTACTGATGGGAGGGGAAACATGAGTCATGTGGCCATTGTGTCTGACAGAAGAAACAATACCATACCAAATAATCTAACTCACTATGATTAAACTGTGACAAACACAGTCTGCAGCAGGAAGTCCTTTAATCAGTAACAAAGCCAATTGGAACATTCACCTTTATAATTATGGGTTGCGATGCTTTTCTCTTTCATCTTGGCTGTTGTGCCTATGTTTGTTCCCTTGTTGTTGTTGCAGTGGTATCACTGGTCTCTTGACTTGTCTTGGCGATGCTCTGTTTGTTTCCTAGTAATCATATTATGCAATGTTACATAGACTACAAAGCTTTAGCTTGATGATAAAGCTGGGTACTGAAGGGCACCACTGGAGATGTCAAGCCACATGAGTTTCCTTCAGTTGGACAAATATATAATCCGGTACCATTCAGCTCTAGCTGTATGCCTCACTATAGTGGTGCTCTTTTTTTCTGTTGCTGCTTGCTTCTTAGGAGATATTGAACGAGGCTGAAGTGAGTAGATGGTGTCACCTTTAATGATTATGTAAAGACATATATGTTGATGACATTTGTGAATATCTACATATACTGGAAGTTGTATGACACATTTGGGAATGCCTATATACATATCAGATGCTGGTATGCCATATATCTGCAGAGATAGTGTAGCTATGAAATTCTTTAGATCTGTACATCTTAAACACTTCTTGGGTATACACTGGCAATCCCTTGATGTCACATGACCACAGGAATGTAGGGCTGTAAAGCAAAAATGTTAGCCACCCACATGGTTGATGGCACCACTCCTTGTGTGCTCACCTCTTGCCTCTAAAGAAACAAATGGCATATAGGATTGTTTTCCTTATGGAGAATGAATAGATAAACAGAGTGGTGGGTGGGGTTGGGGGACTGTAGCCAAATGTGGAAAAAAACCCTGGAAACTGCTTCTTGCATATGGAGTAACTATACATTCTTAGTACCCATGTCATGACCTTCTTGCTTAGTCACAAGGATATCAACATAAGCACTATTAGAACCCCAAGCCTCTTGAGCAAGTTCTTATTTTTTGAAAGTAAATAGCATGCAAAAGCCTGATATACTGGCAGACACACAATTCTCCGTAAAAGCAGAATTTTTCATTACTGAAATCCTAGCACATAATTTCCCTTGTTTCCATAGGGTAGACAAGGTCAACACATTGGTGGTAGCATTTATCCCTTATCTTTCTGGTGTTAGAATCCTGCCTGGTTGGCTTCTCTCCCAGTAAGAAACATAATGGCCACAACTGACTTTTGTGTGAGTGCTTAGCAAGCATTCATCTGAAACTTAAAGTGGATGCTTTCTACATTTCTTTTGCCCATCCACAAAAATAACTTCATGCCATAAATTCTACTTCCCTTTTTCTAAAATGTCATAATGTAATTCAAGCAGTAACTTTAATATCACTTTGGTCCAGTAGATCTCAAGAATTATTGAATAACTCTTGCCAAGTATAAACTGTACCAGTTAGTTACATCACTAACAAGACTTAACCCTAAAACTGGCAAATATGCTAGCCTTGACTTGTGCATTGCATACAACAGGGCTGTCTCCTTTAATGATTTAACCTCAGTGTAAGTGATCACAACCCAGTCCACTGTCTCTTTACAGTAGTGCACCATAAGTATTTTATAAGTGCACCTAGGATGGCATTACACTATGTTTAACCAAACTATAACATATGGATTGATCTCCAGTCTTACTGGTGGACAGCTGTGGCCCTGGTCTTGAATCTCTTCTAAACATTCTGCAGTCACTGCAAGCCTTACTTTTCCAAGTTTTATACTTAAGGATTTGCTATCAGACTACACTCTGGCTACCTTCTCAAATTAATTCCTTATTTAAACAATGAAAAAAGGTAAGGGTTTTGTGAAGGATTTGTGGATCCAGAGAGGACTGGAAGAATTACACCATCTGAAGAGAAGAATGCAATAAACTCTGTACTAAGGCCAAATGAACTGTTCTCAAATAAAGGTATATTGATACCCTCTGCATCCCTAGAAATGTCTTACCTGAAATAATCCAGTTTGCTGGAAGGCTGAACAAATCCCACATCAGTAGCTTCCAGAATGATGGTGTGATGATATGGGCAAATGCCAGCATAGCCAGCTGGAGTTTTGTAAAGAATGATACATCCCTTGAATATCAAACTGATTTGTACAAGATGCACATATTACAAATGTATTAGAACTGTATGCCATTTGTATATCAAACTGATTTTGTACAGATGCATGTGCTTAAAATTCATTTGTGAGCTTTGCTTGTGTTAAAATGTATCAACAGTGCATCCTGCTGGAATGAAAGGAAATGTACATGTATTTTTGTAGCTGAATTAAATGCATATGTTTTAATACAGAATATTGGCACAGCAGAGGTTAACTTTAAGAAAAATAAGGGAAATGTAAATGAGCTGTTAAGCCATTAAAAGGAATACCACAGTGCTGAAGAGAACTGGGGTCACTGGGTCTGGGGAAGAGCCTTTGTCCATCAGCTCAGTGAAAATAGGGCAGGCCCCAGGCACTGGCATAAACATTAGGATGTGTATTGTGGCCATCTGTGCTAACTTCCTGTCTCATCTTCAAAAACGAATAGTGTGAGAAGCTAGAGTCAGGTGACCAAATTAAGTCATACTGCCAGTCCTCTTGGAAATTATACTTTAGATATTACAAAGAGAAATCTCAGAGTATTGAGTATTCTGTTTGGGAAGCCTGACTAGAAAGACCCTTGCCAACAGCAGCTTGCCTTGCAGTAGTAAGTAATTTACCTAGAGAACAGTGATTCTCTTAGATTTAGTCAGGAATATAGTGAAGCTTAGTTTAGATATTGTTTTTCTTTATTTGTCTGAATCTGTCCATCAATGTTCTTTTCTATATTTCCTATGATCTGAACTCTGTGGTTTACTGAGAACATATATTCAGTATTTGCATGCTCTTTTATTATTTATTACTAAATATATGTACAACTTTTATTGTGGCTGATCCTTGTAGAAAATATCTAAACTTTGAGAGTACTTATATTTATTTGGTGACACTTTGTGGGCCATCCAGAAGGCCTAGCTGTCTTAGTGAACTACTACCACTTGTATTAGTATTAATATTGCACAGTATAATTGGACACCCTTTGTTAAGGGCCTTAGAGTAGCTGACTGTGAAGTGTCTGGTGGCAGTGATAACATCCTTATACTCTGGGCAGAAGGAGGCACAGAAGGTACATCTGTGCCAGTCTATCCAGGTGCATGTCTGTTAAAAATCAAATCTTTCAGTGTGTATGTGTATGTCAGCTACTTGGGTCAGGGACACGAAGCACTGGGTTTACAGAGAGGGTGCTGGAGGACTTGGCTTGAACGCTTGGCTGAGAACCTAACCCTACAGCTGTGCCAGTGGGGAGTCTTATTGGAGATCTGGATGGTGACAGATACAGAGACCTCTGGAGCCCAGGCTGACTGTGTTCCCTGTGTGCTCCTAAGGAAAATTGTACTTGATGCAGAGAGGTCTACAGCTGAAAATACTGAGTGTATCCATTTGTACTCCAAGTGCACATCCCTCTCCAGTGTCAGTGGTGAGGATTCAGGCTCCTTGATTACTGACCCAGCATGGGGCTGTCACATATTGGTGGCCATCACATATTGGTAGCAGTGGTGGGCATCAGAGATGGATTTAAGTAGACCAATCTGACAGTGGTAGGAGAGGCTATTTAATTGACATGTCACTTACTCCCACCCCTTTCAAGCCTATGACTTTTTCCTTTTCTTGTCTTTCTGACTTTCACCTTACAAATTATTAACAAACTAATTAGGATGATGCACCCCTTTGGGCAATGGAAGTTGGTGGCCTTTACCCTAAGATACTAAAGGTATGCAATGTCCTCATCTCAGTCCCACCTACACAGAAGAAACCTGTCACTCACCTTGGGTATCTCCTGCTCCTCATGAAAAAACTTCACCATTGTTCTCTTAGTCAGAATCTGCAGCAGCTTCCAGTGTGCTTAAACTTTATTGCATATTTACCTGACAATACTTAAAGAAATTATATCTTAAGAGTTAAGAGTTTCTAAATTCCATCTGCCTGTTATGTGAATTTCAGCATGATCTTAGCCACTGCACCTCACAGAGCCTTTCTCACACTTGTGATACAGATTCTTCATAACATGAAATAGGCTGTCCACACTATTTTATTAGAGCAAGGCATATAACCTGTGACTTATCCTCTCCTAAATACAGAAGTTAAACAAATCATGGCTTGGATTATCAGGCAATTAAGTGGTCCTAACCATTTGGACAGATCTACTGATCAAATGATGTTTAATAGTAAGCTTTCTCAAACCTTTATGGTCCACAGAAGGGTTTTGTAAGCATATCTTTTAGGCCTCTTTTGTCTGTCTTCTAGTACTTTGCTCACAGCTTTTGCACAAAATATTGTCTGTTTTTCAGACAGCATGGTTCTCATCAGATCTGTTTCAGCTGTCACTTTCATCACTTTCAAACTTCAGGATGATCTTTCTCTCTTCACCATGTTGTTTGGCAGCAAACAACTCACTTTGAATGTAGCTAAGACCAAAGGCACATTGTTTTGACTGCAGGCAGAAAAAAAATCTTCCCACCTACTGGGGTGTTACTGTTACCTTAAATGCAAACCTTCAAACTATCCATGTATTTAAATGTGCTCAAGTCAGCCCCATACCTCTCAACCTCTTAGATCAAGAAATCTGGACAAATACATAAGTAATGGGAGGAATAAAGGCCCAAAAATAGGGGTAATTTTTAAATATTGCTATTAAAAACTTATAAAGTTGATAGAATAACAAGTTTTGTGTTAACATGCATTTTCTGTAGGGTATGAAGTTTGAAACTCAAATGTCTGTCATTATTTTCTGACGTCAATCTTTAATGACTTGCCAATGATTTGTCAGAAAAACAGAATTTTATGAAAAATGGACCAAAAATATGAGGCAAAAATTTAGACATTCTGCAAAATCTGTACAGTTGAGAGGTATTTGAAAGATTTTTCAATATGTTTCTAGGTGACTATAATGCACTAAAGACATTACATGAAAATCCTTGTCTTGGCATTCATCCAGCCAATAAAGGTGGAGGTATAGTCCTTATGGACAAAGAGCTTTACCTTACTAAGATGCATCAAATGTTAGATGATGCAAACACCTATATGCCCCTTCTGAAACAACAGGTTAAAGGTCTGATTAATAAGGTTGAGTTCTGTGTTTTTGATTTGCATACGACTGGTCTGATTTCTCTAGACTTGTATAATTATTTTTCAACTGAGCATCCAGTTATACCTGTTTTACACGGGATACCTAAGATGTGCAAGAACTTGAATGACCCCCCCACCCCCCACCCATACGACCAGTTGTCTCTAGAAGAAGATGGGTAACAGAGGCATTATCTATTTTTGTGGAAAAATCCTTGCGGCTTATGTTAGATGGAGTACCCAGCATCCTTAAAGATACAAAAAATTGTTTGCGTGACTTTTATGCTTGGTACAAAGAACTTGAGAATACCGAGCAACTACTTCTGGTTACACTTGACATTAATTTACTTTTACTGTCATTCTTAATGACGTCACCATTGAATATGTTAGAGCCTTTTTGTGCAGGAACAGTGACTTTTCTACAAACAAAGTGACTTTGATATGCATGCTTCTTGAACTAGTCCTAGAGAATAATGTGTTTATCTTCAAAGATGCTTTTTATCTACAGTGTGTTGGGTTGGCAATGGGCACAGCATGTACCAATTTGTATGTGAATTTGGTCTTAGCTCAATGGGAAGATGAATTTATTTATTCGAACAATCCATGTGTGGACAGCATCAGCTACTATAGACATTTTGTGGTTGACATCTTTTTGTTATGGAAAAGTACATCTGATACCCTTTCAGTTTTTGTTGATTATTTACATACTGCAACTACCTTTCTAAGATTTACTTATCACTTCTCAAGTGAATCAATTGATTTTATAGATGTTACTGTATCCAAGGCTATACATGGCAAAATAGAGATGAAGATTTTTAGGAAGCTCTGAAAAAAGAACAACATTTTGCATAAAACCAGCATTCACCCCAGACACGTCACTTGAAATGTGCTGAAAGGTCAGTTGCTCAGGACATTGAGGCTTCACAATATGGATAGTAATGCAAATGAAGCACTAACAGAGATGTCTGAATGGTTCTTGGCAAGAGGCTACACTTGTAAGGAAGTAGATGAAGCAATATCTGAAGTATGTTCCCTAAGGGAAACTACTGCACAACCCTACTTTAAGGAATATAATGAAGTAGCACTTAATAGGTCAGATAGACAACCCCTTGAGTTGTGCTTACATACTCAAGCAATGTAGGAATGATTTGTGAGATTATAAAAAAGAATTGGACAGTTCTGGCTCTGCTCATTGTTTTAAATTTACTGTTTTAGAGTGCATTGAATGTATCATTAGAGAAGGGGATACCAGAAACATTACTGAATGTGCTGAACTTTGGTGGATTGTTTTATTAAAAGCAGATTTGCCCCCTGGTTTGAATAATAATGTTTCTATCAAAACAGTTTTACAAGCACGTGGCTTAAGACATTGATTTTATAATTTTTAGAATGGTCTTATGAATGGTTTTGCCATACCACTTCCTGAGTAACCATGTGACCTGACTGTTTTTTTCTGATTGGGTAACTTGTACTTTTAACAGTGTTGCAGTTTGTATGGAGTGTTATGGTCTGAAGAAAGGACATCCAGCTGTGAAAGCACTTACCTTTTAATTTTTGCTTTTTTTATTAAAGTTTTTTACATGTGAGCCATGGTGGTCGAACTTATTTTTCCCTGTTGGATTGTATTTTGTGCTAACTTGACCTTCATTCATCTGGTGTACTTCTGTTTGTTGTTCACAGTTGAGAGGTATGGTCAGCCCTGACCATACATTCACACCATTTCCTTGACTTCATGGAGCAGAAACTCCTAGTATTCTAAATGCCTGTTACAGGTCATTCCAATCCCCATGAGGGTGTTTAGATATCCCTAGGAAAGTGTGTTGTGATTTTTTGTCTTTGCTTGCAGTCTTTTTCACCTCCCACAAGCTATTACTAACTTTCCAGTCCTTCAGATAATCCTGAACAAATTACGGAATCTCATGGTTGCCCTCCAGATAATGACCACAACTTCAGCCTCTCCAAAGAAAACTACCTCACAATAACAGAAATTTACTTTCAACATCTCAATGGTTATCTACAGCTTCACTTGCATGGAACACTCTCCAACAAAGACTTAACACCACAACCTATTGTTTAATTCCTATGATCTATGCAGGCTGACTCTTGCATCCTCTCTAGTTCCCAGCAGACACTCACATCAGGACTGAGGTCCTCTGTGATACTGTCCTTTAAATATGAAATAACAGTTTCCCTCTTATATACTGCTTTCTAACCTACTCAGCATTTCAGGCAACCTTAAAGTATTATTTGTCATCTGCGCCACCTGCAAAGGGCATCACAGTATAGCATATCTGTCCAACTCAAGTCAGGTTGGCCAGTAACCCCCCCCCGCTTCTTCCTTGACGGTTCTCTAGGTTGAGCATACTTTACTCATTTTATTTATGATGACTGATCTTTCCAGTTGAGGTAACTTTCCCATTCTTAGCTCTTTTAAATATTCTTGCTTTTCATATTTCCCTCTGAACTTCTTCCATTTATATACTTTCTCCATTTTAAGAGATGTCTCTAGCTTATTGGATACAGTACTCCATCTTTCACCCATCCACACTTATTTACTGGCCATTACTTTCTTTAGGGTCATAGACTGTCAAGCTTACTACCCACTGGCCTTCAAGGGGCTTGAAACCATAACCCAGTGTCAGTATCTATCTGCCTATCTATCTATCTATCTATCTATCTATCTATCTATCTATCTATCTATCTATCTATCAAGACTATTTCTGAAGGAAATTGATGACTAACTTTTTCTGACTGTAACAGAGACTTGTTCTATGATTTTGGAAGGCATGATGCATTGCAACTGTCAGATTCTTCTATTGTTGGCATGTTTTTAGTAATAGACTGGTCTTGTGTTAGCACTTACAGTGGTGTGTCCCAGGCACAGACATTCAAATAGATGCAGATCAGATATTGTCTTATAGAATAAGTTAAGTTTGCATCTAAGCAACCTCAAAGAAACAAAATAAATTGGCAGTTTCTGAACCCTTTCCAAATAGTTCATGTTTTCCAACACTTTGACTTTTCTAGTAGAAATTACATTGTTTCAATTTGTTTTGAGTGGCCTGTTCAAATGTTACACAACACTGTACTGTATTTAATGATTAGTGATCTATAAAAGTGCTACAGTGATCTCCCTGGAGTGAACATGGCAATTTTTTAGACTAACATGGACCAAAAATATTATTTTTCTAACTTTGGAACTCGCACATAGTTCAATATGTTAATTGTCATATACCATTATTCCCAGACTTTTAATTATTATGTCATTTTTCTGATCTGATTATTTATTCTGCAATCATAATTTATGTGTTTTTTGCCACGTGAAGAATGCTATAGTTTTGGACATTAAAAGGAAGGTCATTACACCTGCACCAGATATATATTTATAGCTATAAATCTATACACATATATCTATCTGTTTATCTATAGGGTCTATATTAGAACAATGAACATTCAAAATTTCGAGTGTTTTAATATCGAACCCTATGAATCGAAAATTTAAATCATCGAACATACAGAACTGCAAATTTTTTCCTAGGGAAAAAATTTGCTGTTCCAAAACAAATACACACAACACAAGCACACCAAACAAACAGCAATCCACATGCATACACCTAAACTCTTACACCTAACCCTACACTAAACCATACATACACCACTAACTATCCACTTACCTTAACCCTAACCCTAAGATCTGTCACTATCGCACAGTCACCTCACCCGCACCCTAACCCTAACTCAACTACCCACCCTAACCCTTACGTCCACATAATCGCACACTTACCTGACCCGCGCCATAACCCTAACTCAACTAACCCTCCCTAACCCTCACATCCACACAATCGCACACTTACCTGAACCCGACCCATAACTTTCCACCGCAGCACTGAAAATACCGAAGCAACAGAAATGGACAATTGAATTCTTTCCCTAGGAAAAAAATCGTTTTTCTGTTTCTTCGATATTTTCAGCGTTCGCTGAAAACGGATCGATAATAGAACACTCGAAATTTTGAAAGTTCGGTGTTCTAATATAGACCCTATCTATCTATCTATCTATCTATCTATCTATCTATCTATCTATCTATCATCTGTCTATAAACTATCTTGCAGAATTTTGGCATATTTTTTAAATGCATTACCAAGTCTGTAGTAATCAGCATATGTGGTTAACAGGAGTCCATTTCTTACTGTTCCATCTGAGAAAAAGAGTCCAAAACAGTAGTGGTTCCTCTACATAGTCATGTGAGACACCACTGGTAACACCTTTGTGAGACACCACTGGTAAAACCTACATCAGTATAGATATGTAAATCCTCCACCCTTACTTTTAGTTTCATTGTTTTCCTCATTTAATTATGTGTGGATTCTCAATGATTTAAATTTTGTCATTTATTACCGTATAGACACCAAAGGAATAAAACAAGACCCAGAATGATGAAAAGATGCAGGAAAACTTCAGAAAAGCACCACCAACATGCCAAAATATAAGAAATAACTTTAATTTAGCTCTTTTGTCTTGGTTATAGACTTCCAATATTTACAGCTTTAGCCAGACAATGGTCAGTACTGAATGGGCTGACCTATTTTCCAAGGGTCTTAATTTTGTACCAACAAGGAACGCCAATGTGGTGGATACTATTTTACAGTTGAAGATTGTGAAGATTGGGTGAAGATAGATGAAGGCTGTCAGCCTAGCCAGGTAGAATTTGGAGATAATTCTGTCATCTGTAAATGTTAACGTAAACCACAGGCTTGTTGTCTTAAATAGTAAAAATAGTGTTACATGTGGAACTGGAAAAAATGTAATGACAGTGCGCTCTATTGACCAAGCAAAGCATGTTATGACCCTTTGAAATAAACACGACTCCAGTCGGTCTAGATGAAGGAATTCTTGCTATTGCTTTAAGGCCAGAGTTAATGGCCAGAATTTGCATGCATAAATGTCCTTAATGGCTTTGCTTCCTGACCTGGTGTGAGCTTACTAAATAATGTAGCCTGTTAGCCTGGAAACCCAGGGAAGTGTGAAGAATGATGTAATGTGAACCAGGAATGTGATTTTAAAAACAGAGAGAATCAGAGAGCATTAAGCATTTTTGTCTTGACCATCCAACTGATCAGCACTGTCTTGCTCTATTATGTAAGTTTATCTTAGACTTGTGTTTTCTCTTAGACATAGCTAGAAACTAGAAAGATTAGACTAAATGTTTTTCTGTGATGTCAGAACTGTACTACTGAATTATTTTAAGTATTTCTCTGTGATCTCTGAACTCTTGACTCGCACTGTGTAGTAAAAAGTATTGTCTTGCATTTTGACTATTTGTTATTAAATATTTTTAAACCCTTTCAGCTGTGGCTGTTTGTGTAGAGATAATTTAAGCTCTTTAGAGTACTTGCATGCCTTTGGTAAAATTGTACAAAGCCACTTCAATAGCTTTAGCCTTGGGCTATACTACCAGTTGGATAATAATATTGCACAGTAATAATTGGACACCCTTTTAAGGGCCTTGGAGTAGCTGATAAATAGTGGGTGGTGACAGCTGGTACTACTGTATAGTCTGGGAAAAAGGGGCACAGCTGGAGAACCTGTGCCAGCCTTCCCCAGGAGTGCCTGTGTGGTTTTATAAACTCTTCTCAAAGTGTGTGTGTGTGTGTGTGTGTGTGTGTGTGTGTGTGTGTGTGTGTGTGTGTGTGTGTGTGTGAGAGCTACTTGGGCAGGGACACAAAGCACTGGTTGAAAAGAGAGGGTGCTGGAGGTTTCAGCTTGCTCACTAGGCTGAGATCTGGACCCTATAGCTGTGCCAGTGGGGAGTCTTATTGGGGACCTGGAGAGCAAGTGAGCAACCAGCCCCAGACTAACTGTGATCTCTGTGTGCTCTTAAGGGAAATTGCACTTTACTGTGTGTATTTGTTATCCTTTCCTCCTATATGAGATGCCCCTCACTGGTGTTAGTGGTGAGGATTGAGGCTCCTTGATTGCTGGGCCAGGGCACAGGCATCACAAAGATGTTCACAAGGAAGTTGAATTTAGCACTTCATTTTTCTAACAGCAACATATCAATGAGTCACGACCAGATGTATAGACCTAGCACTATTATTCCCCCTACACATCCAATGGTACAAATTTTTGAGGTCTTATGTGACAATGAAATCAGGGATGTTTTACTTTACAATACATCTTCTGGTATAGCTAATTTGACTCAGGGTGAAAGGTTGGTACTTCAAGACATATTGGACAATAATAAGATCAGAATCATGAAGCCGGACAAGGGTGGGGCGTTGGTTGTCAGGGACCTAAATGATTATAACAGTAGGATGTTTGATATGTTATACAGTAAGACTTATGGTGAAGTTTCTCACATTGAATTGAATATTGTCTGTAGAAACATTGATTTAACTATTGATGAATTGTTACTTAATTGGCAAATTACTTTGGATACGCATGCATTTCTAGAGCTTAAACAAACCAGGATCCCAACTATATTTGGGATCCTGAAGATTCATAAGTAAACTTCTAACCCACCCTTACATTCAGTTGTAGATGCCAAGACCTCTAAGACCTTTTACCTTGCTAAGTTTATTGACAACAAGGTTAAGCATGTCTATGATGACATGGACTCTGTCATCAAAGATTCTTGGAATTTTTTAGGCAAGATTAAACCTGAGATGTATGATGGTGATTTGATTTTGGTAACGATTGATATATGTGACCTTTTTTCCGTTATACCCCATGAGTTGGGCTCAGAATGGTTCTATGATATTTATGTTGCAACACTCATTTTGATCATGGTACTATTTTGACCATTTGAACATGCATGGAACTTGTCCTTGAGAACAATTTCATCAGTTCTGAGAGACAATTGTTCAAACAGAGACAGGGAGTAGCAATAGGGCCCTGTTGTGCCCCATTGTTTGCTAACATTGTGTTGCCCCAGTGGGAGGACTTGTATATTTTGAACTCTGGGTTCAAGGACTCATGGGTATTATATGGTCAGCATTTAGATGACTTGGTTATATTCTGGAAAGGTGGTGAGGATGAACTGAATAGGTTTTTCACTTATATTAACAAGACAACAACCTTTTTGAGGTTTACCATGACTAAGGATAATAACATACTGAATTATTTGGATGTCACTATTAAAAAAGACCATTGTAGGAAAATGTTTACCTTCCACCTTTACAGAAAGCCTGCATATTCCAATTCACTTTTGCATTTTCAGAGTTGGCATCCTTTACACCAAAAGAAAGCCCTAGTTAAAGGGCAATATGTTAGGCTTGCCAGGATGGTTTCAGATCATGATGATTTTCTGAGAGAATGCTTAGTGTTAAAGGAAATGTTGAGAAGGAGAAGTTATCCTGTGAATTTTGTGAACGACACTGCTGATGAAGTGAGAATGAAAAGAGAGGGTGAGAATTTTAATATCCTTTTGTCATATACACCTAGGGTGAGGGTTGAACTAGAACTTAATAGACAAAATGATTTTGGTAGAGCCCTCAGCCTTCCTTTTACCATTAATTTTTATGACATCAGAGAGATAATTATAAAATTTTGGAGAGTTTTTAGCTTGGATATTGACATCCATTCAAAGCTGGGGGGCAATCCAGTAGTTGTCTACAAAAGGAAACATCTTTGAAGGGGTTGTTGGAAAGAAAGACAAAAAACAGGGCAAGGAGGTTGTTTTAAGTGTGGTAGGTGCCCACAGTGCCCATTTATGTTGGACAAAGACAAGCATATGATTAAGAATTTTGGTTGTATCACATCCTGTAAGAAGTATTATTGTTACTCTAAGGGTGTGGTGTATGTCGCAGTATATGATTCCTGTGATGGGTATTATGTGGGTAAAACCAAGAGGGCACTAAGACAAAGAGTGTACCAACATTTTTGGGACATCAAACACAGAAATGAAAACAATGCCTTGTTTAAGCATATTAGTATATATTATATATATATATATATATATATATATATATGTATATATATATATATATATATATATATATATATATATATATATATATATATATATATATATATATATCCACAACACACGCTTTCAAATTCTGTGCTATCGATCATGTTGATGTGGGACCCCAGGGAGGCCCCTCTGATGAATTTTTAGAATTTATGGAACTTAAATGGCAGATAAAAACTAATGCCTGTCAACTGCCTGGACTAAATGATAGAATTTCGATCAGTTCTTTGCTCAAGCTGAAATCTGTGTATTTTATGTGATTTTTACTATGTTGTTTGTGAGAATGGTGATTTTAACACTATCAATTTTATGAGGGATATGATGTAATTTTGGGCAACCAATGAATGGCTGTGGTTATGTATTTAAGGTTGTGGATTTTCAATGGTTGTCATTCTGAGGAAATCTATGACCAAGACAAAAGCGCTAAATTAAAGTTATTTCTTATATTTTGGCAAGTTGGTGGTGCTTTTCTGAAGTTTTCCTGCATCTTTTCATCATTCTAGGTCTGATTTATTCCCGTATGTTAAATGGTTCTGAAAGCTTTAGCAAGGACAGTTTTCAAGCACTGCTGTCATCTTTCAAAGAATGCTAAAATAGTCAAAGGCAAACTATCTCCTCTTAATAAACATTTTCATATCTAACAGAAGTAGGTCCCCTGTTTCATGTTGGATAAGGTTTGTTTTAATTTCTCCAAATGCCTAGGTTTTTGTATGCCATGGTGGAAATTGACTCCATTCCCATGTCAGGGCATAATTAAAGTTCCTGAAATCAGTTTTGCTTCATACTTTGACATAATTAATTTGACATAATTGATTTGACTTTAATATAAGTGCTCCTCTCAGCATCTACAATGTACCCAGAACTGCCTCTTTTTGCAGTTCAAGGGGTTAGTTTTACTGGCAGCATATCAAAATATGTTTAAAAATTATTTTTATTAGCCCAGTTACTCCTACCCCAACTAGAAATCTTGCCACATTCTTCTATCTTTCTGTATACAAGCCTTCAGCCATGAGCGTATCATACCCTAGAACAAGATGTATAAAACACTAAAACGGAATGTAGCACAGGACGCCAAAAGCAGGTTTTTAAACAAATTAGGGCTCTGCATCATTAGCATAGGCTCTGCTCTAATCTAATTTTTTTTTTATTTTTTTTTTTTTTAATTTAACCAATAGGGCAAGTAACTTCATTCTTTGATAGTCATACTTGTATCTAACAAAATTGATGATGTCCAGTTTGATGCTTATTAAGGCATAGGTTTAGTCAAATAAAAGATCAATATGCTTCAGATCGTATAATGGGTCATCAAGTCAAAAAGTTCAAGACCCTGTTTATTAAACAAACTAGAAGTTGGCATCCTCTGGGGTTGTCCTGGAGGTAGTGAGCAAGTTGAACCAGGTGTCGGTACGTTGAACAAGATGTATAAGTGTGTCTAGTTCTGTACTACAAAACTTTTAGTTATGTACTTACCATAACGATAGATGTATGCAATCCATCTCTGCTACATTCGTAACTGCTGGGCTCGGAGCCAAGAAATGGCTCTGACTCGGCCAATACACTAGTATGAAGTCTCTGATTGGCTGGGCCAACCCCTCTATCCCAGGATGCACCACACCTAAGCCCCCAGATCTTGTTTTCCCCACACAAACTATCCCTCACATGCACTCAACTCACGGAGATACGTGATCCAGAGAGAAGAAATAAGACCTTCAGTGGAAACCCCAAAAGTGTTTCCTCCAAATCCTTCAGGTAGGGGGCAGGAGGGGGGTATATACGAATGTAGGCGAGATGGATCGCATACATCTATCGTTATGGTAAGTACATAACAAAAAGATGTAGTGCGTTCCTATCTGGCCTACATTCGTAACTGATGGGACCGCGTCCCTAGCACCTAGACCCTGGGAGGCTCACTGGAAAAAACACTCCTGAGCACTGTGGAACCAAAAGACGCCCGACCTCTGGATGCCAAGTCTAATTTGTAATGAGAAACAAAGGTGTGTGGAGAAGACCAAGTGGCAGCAGCACAAATTTCATCCACAGACAGTCTGGAGTGGAAAGCTGTTGAGGTTGCCATGGCTCTAGTAGAATGAGCTCTAACTTGGAATGGAAGGGACCTTCCTGTTGATGAATAAATGAAGGACACACAATCTCTGATCCATCTGGCAATCGTGGCCTTAGTGACTGGTTTGCCAATTTTTTTATCTACAAAGGCAACAAAAAGTTGATCTGATTTTCTGTCCTGATGCGTCCTATCCAGATAGAAACGTAATTGTCTATGCACATCCGACTGGTGAAATCTGTATTCTGCATCATTGGAAAAATCGGGAAAGAAGACTGGAAGCTCAATAGATTGTTGAAGGTAAAGAGCAGAAGAAACCTTAGGGAGAAAGGATGGATTTAATCTCAGGGATACTCTGTCCTCATGGAAAATGAGATAAGGAGGCTTGGCAGAAAGGGCTTGAAGTTCTGAAACCCTTCTGGCCGAAGTAATAGCTACCAGAAATGCGGTCTTCCATGACAAGAATTTTTTCTCACAAGTTGTTGCTGGTTCGAATGGAGGGGACGTCAAGGCACCAAGGACCACATTCAAATCCCATGGCAAAACTGGATGCGATATAGGGGGATGAAGCAACCACGCTCCTTTAAGAAAAGCCTTACACAATTTGTGACTCATGAATGAAGGATCAAAGGCAACATGATAATTGGAAATTGCTGCTAATTGTACCTTCAGCGTAGAAATGGCGGAACCTTGGCTAAAAAGAGAAGCCAAAAAATCCAGAACAGCGGAAACAGGGGCTGTCAGGGGATCAAGGTTATGCCGCTGGGCCCAAAGAGCAAATCTCTTCCATTTGCTAAAATAAATACCTTTGGTAGAAGGCTTATGTGAAGAGGACAATATTCGAACCACCTCAGGCAAAAAGGCATGTTGCCTGACTAAGTTTGGAAGCGGAGCAGCCAAGCCGCCAGTTTGAGAGTCCATAAGGACTGATGGGCCTGCCCCGACTGATGAGTCAGGAGGTCCGGAATCGGATTCAGGATCCAGGGGCTGTCCACCGCATACTTCCACAGGAATGGAAACCACACTTGATGGGGCCAGAATGGGGCTATCAAGATTATGGTGCTTCCCAGACGGATCGCCTTCTGAATCAGTCTGGGCAGTAGAGGAAATGGAGGGAAGACATAGAGTAGACCGGAGGGACATTTGTGAACCAGCGCATCCCTGGGTTCTTCCCCTTGAGCAGGGATCAAGGAGAAGTAGTTGTCACACTTTGCATTCAGCGGACTGGCGAATAGGTCACAGCAAGGCAACCCCCACCGGGCAAAGATCCGATCCGCCACTTGATCATTCAGGGACCATTCGTGGGGCATCAGGATGTCCCTGCTCAGCCTGTCTGCTATAACATTGGATTTCCCGGGAATGTGAGTTGCCACTAGAAACCTCTGGGAAGCAATCGCCCATTCCCACACTCTCATGGCTTCTCTGCAAAGGGGGTAAGACCTGGTTCCTCCCCATTTGTTGAGGTACCAAACCACTGAAATATTGTCTGAAAGAATCGCAATCATCCCCAGTGGGAGAGAGCTGTGTAGTGCCTGCAACGCTAGAAGCACCGCTCTCATTTCCAGGACATTGATATGTAGGCAAGTCTCGTGATCTTGCCAAGTGCCTTGGACAGTCCTGCCCAGATAATGCCCCCCCCCACCCTATCTGGGAGGCATCCGTGGTCACCGTGGCAATGGGGGATGGAGGGTAGAAGGATTTGCCCAGGTTCAGGTTGGAGGAGAGAAGCCACCAGTGAAGATCCCGCTGACACGTGTCCGTGATAATTATCGGGTGGGACAACGGAAGTTCCTGGAAGGACCATTGGCTCGATAGGAGCCACTGTAGAATCCGCATGTGCAGTCTTGCTAGCGGAACTAATAGAATAGAGGCTGCCATGGATCCTAAGAGTTGAAGGACTAACCTGGCCGGAGCTTTCCAACGGGGCAATAGGTCCTTGACTTGGTTCTGTAAAACCCTTATCCTTTCTGTTGGGAGGTAAGCTTGCATTTCTATAGAGTCTAGCTCTGCGACTATAAAGGCAACACACTGTGATGGCAGCAATACATATTTTTCCCAGTTGAAAGTTATGCCTAGCAATTGACCCAATTCGATGGTAGTAGTCACAGCATGAGTGAGTAGATGCTTGGTGGGAGCAGTGAGGAGCCAGTCGTCTAGATACAGAAACACCTGGAATCCAAGACACCTCAGGTGAGCCATTACCACTGCCAGGCACTTTGTAAACACCCTGGGGGCTGTGGTGAAACCAAAGAGCAGGGCTCGAAACTGGCAGTGACTGGTTCCCAGGTGAAAGCGTAAATAAGCCCTGGATGACTTGTCTATCTTGATGTGATAATAGGCGTCCTTGAGATCGATGGAGCACATCCAAACTCCTTCTTCCAGCAATGGAAAAATGGATTGTAGTGTGACCATCCGGAACTTGGACTTCTTTACGAAGCGGTTGAGATGGCTGAGATCCAGGATAGGTCTCAAGTCCCCTGTTCTTTTTGGCACTAAAAGTAATCTTGAGTAAGTTCCTAATCCAGCCTGGCCTTCGGGGACTGGCTGGATGACTCCTTTTTCCAGCAGCTTTACTACTTCTGTAGCTGCCTGAACCCTTTGACTGGGTGGAACGTCCGGGATTTTCCTGGGAGGGGGGGAGGATGAATAAACGGGATGGTGTAACCTCCGGTGATGATCCAGAGCACCCACTGATCCTGAGTGATGGACTCCCAGGCTTTCAGGTGCTCCGAAAATCGACCCCCAACTGGCTCCGGAGACGCACAGTTGGGCCGTCCCTCAGGGACGTTGGAAGGATGAACCGCAAAAGGATTCGTGGTCTCCTGTGTTGCGGGGGCCTCCACCACCTCTAGGGTGATGTCTTCCAGAATAATTCTCCCCTCCCCTGCCTCTGGAGGGGGGTTCACCTTGATGAACCGGGAAAGACCTTTGCGATTTCTTGAACCACATCTTTCCTCCCCTCTGAGCCTTGGATAAGGTCTCGTGGGGAGCGAAAAACGGGCCCCAACGGCAGACAAGGTCTTGCCCTCCTGCTCGCATCTAGTGAGGGTGTCCTTCACCTTGGGTCCAAAGAGGGAGGACCCGTCAAAGGGAGCGTCTGTGAATGAAGACTTGAATGCCTACGCAAAGTGACACAAGCGCATCCAAGCCTGCCTCCTTAGGGCTACGCCCGAACTCACTGCTCTACCCGCCCCCTCGGCCGCATATGAAATGAGCCTCATGGACAAGTTAATGACAGACGACAGGGTCGATAGCTGGGCATTGACAGACTGAGCCAATGCCTCAGGCACATTACCTGACAGGGTATCTCCCAACTCCTTCACGAGATCCCTTTGTAGTCTTGTGAAATGGCACAAATAATTCAGTGACCGCAGGGTAAAGGTCGCTGAAGATAGGGTATGCTTCCCATACCTATCCATGCTCCTAGATTTCTTGTTAGGCGGATGGATAGACGTCGAAGCCTCTGCCACATCCTGTTGAGTGGCAGATGCCACCACCATAGCATCTACTGGAACTCCTTTAGTGAGAAATTGCTTATCGGGGGGGTGCAGACAAGAATTTATTGGGGTGAGTGGGGACAGGTTCCACAGAGTCAGGGTGTTCCCACACCCTTCGACAAATAATGTCCAGTAACTCGTCGAAGGGTGGAGATACCCAGGAGGTGGAGGGCTGGGCTCCGAAGGTCTTGAGGAACACCAACTCTTCCACAGAAGGGGTCTTGGAAGGCCAGTCACCCCTCTGTCTCAAGATCTCTAGTATGTCCGAGAATGAGACATCATCAGAGGACATCTTGGGATCCTTCCGCATCATCCAGATCGGTGTCTGAGGTGACGGACTCATCTGGGGAGTCCACGTGCTTCCTCTTACATATCGTTTTCCTAGGGGTCTCTTCAGGCAAGGACTTTGAAGGCCCTTCAGAAACTAGGGGACCACAGAAGGAGGTATCCTTAGGCCTGGGAGCCCCGCTGTCTGAGGACAGGGGTGCAACAGAGGCTCCAGTCGCCGTGTCCAGGGAAGGAGCTACAGATTCCGGGGAAGTAACTAGTAGCTTTGCCAGTGCACTCCTCATAGCCTCGAGGGCAGGTCCACTAGAGTCTGCCGAAAGACCCACCTCCGAAGCCCTGACCAGAGTTGGGGCTCCCCTCGCCGAAGCACCAAGAGGGAGACTCAGAGCCGAAACCAGAGGCCCTGATGACTCCCCGTCAGGCCCGACCGAAGAGCCACGAGTACCAGGACCTGTCGAAAGTATCGAGAAGGTCAGAGCAGAAGTTGGTGCCGACGGACTAGCAGTGGGTCTCGGAACCGACCCAACAACTTCCCCAGCTCCTGTAAACTCCAGTTCAGATGACTCTAAGGTTGTCGAAGGAGGAAGCAATGATACAGGCAAGGCTGGCTCCAGAGCTGACTGGGCTGGAGCCGACAGTAATTTGGAGAAGACCGGTGACTGTAGGAGCCTCTGGACAACCCTGTCCAGATCCGAATCAGAGAGCCTAGAGGATTTGGAGGAAACAGAAGAGGCTTGACAAACTGTCTCCATAGGCTCCAAAATCACCGTAGGAGTTCGGCTCCGAATCGGCTCCAACAACATCGGAGCCGAGGCAGACTCAAGAAACACCGAAACTTCCTTCAGAGCCAATGAAGTAGGAGCCAGAGAAACCAATCCCAGAGCCGACCCTCTGTCTATTGGCTCTGAAGCCATAGGAGCCGAGGGGGGAGATCCCAATTTCAAACCCCTTTCCATTGGCTCCGAAGCCCGTGGAACCGAGGAAGGGGAAGCAGAACTTGGTCTCTCATCTGTCGGCTCCGAGGGCAATGGTGCCAAAGATGAAGACATAGATTTTTCCTCTTTTGACCGGCGGATCTGACGGGCTGGTCAGAACTGATGACCTCTTCTTCTTACCATGAGGCTCTGAAGATTGAAGAGCCTCTTCAAAGGAAGGTCTGATTAATCCTTTTAAAATCAGTTTATTTTTCCTCTCCTGGAGGACTCTCGAGGAGAAGGCATGGCAAACACTGCAAGACTCTTGCAATTGCTTGGCCCCTAAACAGTAAACACAGATGTCATGGCCATCTGTGATATACATTTTGTATCCGCATTTGGTATATTTCTTGAAGCCAGAAGGCTTATGCTCTTTCCTAGACATTCTCATGAAACACACACAAAAGGAGGAAAGGAATGGGGGTGGAGCTCTAATTTAAACACTCTAAAGGTAGGGCTAAGGCCCTCTAAGTTAAATGGGCCTAGCCCACCAAACACCTGGAATTTACCACAGAAAACAAACTTTATCCTGAAACAACCAATACACAGTCAGACAACAAGATAGCTATGAAAATAGCTGTTTTTGGTTAACTCTTAAGAAAAAGCCCACAAAAAGCCAAAAATCTGACTAAAAATAGTCCCAGCCAACTCAAGACCACGTCGTATCTCTAGAAGTGGCAAACGAGATCTGGGGGCTTGGGTGTGGTGCATCCTGGGATAGAGGGGTTGGCCCAGCCAATCAGAGACTTCGTACTAGTGTATCGGCTGAGTCGCTGCCGTTTCTCAGCTCCAAGCCCATCAGTTACGAATGTAGGCGAGATAGGATTGCACTACATCCTACATTTGCCTGTATCTCCTTCCTTTTCTGTGGATTTTGTGAACAATCTAGAACATAATCCACTATCTTTGACTGATGCTCAAAAGAATTTGAAACAATATAATTCCTTAATAGAAAGTCAAAGCATTGGAAAACATGAACTATTCAGAAAGGGTTCAGAAACTGGCAGCCCTGCTTTGACCGTCTCCAAGGTTTTACATAGAATGTTGGTCAGACTGATTGGTCTAAAATTGTCTGAGTTTGATGGGTGTCACTAAAGGATATTGCCTTATGTCAGCATCCTATCCAATTGCTAACATTCTTGTTTAACATGACTAATAATGTGTTAGTTAGGATTATCCTGAGTCTGTAATGGAAACTACCAGCTTTGTTGTCTGGTCCCCTTTTTCTTAATTTAGTTGTGGCAACGTTTTTTTTATAATTGTAGTTATATAAAGCATGTCTCCCCTTGTATGTATAGCATCTGACATGTGTTTTTCCTTATTACAAAATCTGCACAAGAATTTTAATGTAATTGTTTTGCTGTGTCCTTTGACTGTGTGACCATTTCATTTCTTGTCAGTAGCATGTTACAATTACAATTGTTCCTGTTTGTTTCCTGACATAATTAAGAACACCTTATTATTGGGGAACAGTACTTGAGTCTCAAGTGCTCAAAAACCACTCTCAAAGCCAGTGACTCGAGCACCTTGTAGCTCATGAAGGCCACTGCTTACGCCCAAATGAGAATAAGAGTTCTGGCAAGGAGCTGTGGAGAGGGAAAGGTAGAGGGATTTCAGGCTTAGGGAGTGGGAGGGGAATATTAGGCTTGGGAGTGGACTTTTAGGGTTAAGGTGTGGGAAGGGAGTTTTAGGTTTATGGAGCAGTAAGGGAGTTTTAGGGTTAGGGAGAGATCAGGGAATTTAGGTTTAGGGAGAGATTGAAGACATTAGCAATAGGGAGTGGAATGGATGTTTAGGGTAAGGGAGTGAGGACTCTGGTTGGGAACTGGGTGGGAGTTTTAGGGTTAGAGTATATGTTATGGTAGGCTATATAGTTTTATTGGGGTGGATGATGGGAGGGCTCTGTAGAAATGGGAGATCAGGTTAGTGGGAATTCGATCATTTTCTTTTTTGAGCAAGTGGCAGCAAGCAGGTGTGTTGTGAGCTACTAGCATGTAGGCACCCGTAGTAGACCCTATTATTCCTTTCAGCCTTTGATACCAAGCCAAAGTCATACTTGGATACTGATGATTTGATAAAGAGTAGGAAGTTTATATCCTTGAATACAGATTTGGTTTTAATTACTATAATAATTTATGAAAAATAAGTAATACCTTTTTATGCTGCATATTTTGCTTTGTGAGTCCACAAAAAAGATATATATTTGTGGGTTACTGATATATGTTCATGAATGTAGAAGTTAATAATGTCACAGAACTCACTGACAGTAGCCAGAGCACCAGAGCAGATTTGTGTGTGTCACTGGGTATAGTATCCCAGTCTGATAATATTACTATATCATTTAATACATCATATTATCTAATGGTAAAGTTAGAAAGGATGAGCTGTTTAAGACTGAATTTGATTTTTGTCTTAGGGTGATCATATAGTGATACTTTATGAATTACAGAGACCATAACCATGGTTGAATGGCTGAAAGATTCTATATTTGTCAATATGCAATGACAGGTCATTGTTATTCAAAAACGTGCATGCTGATTGGATGACTAACCAGCATGCTCTTTGTACATTGCCCATATACCAATAGAACAAAATCCAGCTGCTGAAGTACCATTGAGGGACCAGACTTTTCTATTGATATATGCTACAGAGGCATTCCTCTAAACTGGCTAGATTTTCACAGAATGTTGATTTTTGCCTCATGTTTTTGGCCTGTTTCTCATAAAATTTGTGGTTTTCTGGCCAATCACTGAGGATTGAAGTCACTAAATAATGACACACATTTAAGTTTCAGACTTCATGTCCCTCAGCCAATGCATGCTAACACAAACCCTGTTATTCTAGGAGATTTCTAAGTTTATGAGAGCAAAATTTACCATCTGCCCCTATTTTTGGGCTTTTGTTCCCCGTTATTTAAGGATTTGTCCAGATTTCTTGAGCTAAGATGTTGACAGGTATGTTAATGGAAAGCAGACCAAACACAAGAAAAATCAAGTACATTCTGCAAAACTAAAGAAACACCAGTATATCTGACTTTCCTTGTATTTCAAACCTGTCTCAGCAGACTGTCGCACCTCTGAACTGTCTGGCTTTGGAGAATTTCCAAATTTTTGCCTTATATTAAACAAACAAAAAAATGGAGGTTCTTTTTCTTCCATTGCTTCTATTGAACAGCACTGATTTACTGTGCAACCATGGGAACATAAATGCCATATGCATGTGTATATCTCAACAAATGCAGAAGAACTGGAAACACAGAGAAGCACTATAGCTCAGTTATACAAAGACAATTTAAGAAAGGTAAGCAATTTCTTACTTAAATAATGTCATTGTATAATAGCAATAATCTACTTGTGGGTGTGGGTATATGAGGATTTACCTACGGTTGGCTTTGGCTAATCACTCAGGCTTCACCCTCATGATTAAACCATACCAGTCATGGGTAATGCCTCATATGCCTATACCCACTCGTGGGTTATAGCGTAAGAATAATATCAAAACTATCCTTAGATGAAAAAAAGATATCCTTAGTTGGATTTCATACTATTTGTTCCAAATTATTTTGAAGATGATTGCCAATAAATGGTTGGGCATGTTTATTTAATGTTGAGGGATTTAACCATTCAGTGCCTAGGTTAAAATCTCTCATTGATTTTTTTTTTACGTCATGGTGTTTAGTCAGGAAATCCTAATGATCTGTAAGGGTCATAGACGTTTAACAGCAGGTTCCTATAATATTCTATTCAGTACCACTAATATTAATTATTCTATGAACTACTTCTAGTCCTGAGTTGTTTTATAGGATTCTGGTTTTTAGGTATTCTTTTATAATGCTTGAAACAGTGACATCTAAGCCGTCATATTTACAACCCAAAAACTGTTAATACACTACACATTTTAGATCTTAAAACAGGTTTCTGTAATGGTACAGATAACAATGTTCTCCAAACATCTGGCATTTATCAAAGCCACCTTCTCTTTTGATTTTTATTTTGACTTGTACATTTTTTCAGTTTGAAAAAGTTCAGTCAGACTCTATGGGGATGGAAAATGTCATATTCGGTATCTGTATTCTGCAAACAGAAAGGTGAAGCCCATCTGGTACAATGTGCTTTGGCTGTGTGCATATCTAACTTTACACTGCCAGGCACTGAATTCCCTTACCAACACCATTTCTTGATATTCCAGTGCTACATGAAGTGGTGGGAGGATTTTACTAAGCAGATGTATTTTTCCAGTGCATGATAGGATGTTCAGTAATTCCACCATATTCCATATTCCATGCTCAGTACTTCCACCATATTCCATTGTATGTGCATGAAGTAGGACCTACTTATATGGTACAATGCAGTTTGAACAATAGCCATGTAGTAATTATCCTTAATCTTGTATACATGTCACTGCCACAAAATCTTTACTGACCCAAAGAGGTATGTGTCAACTTTGTGCACAACAGAGTCAGCAATTGCTTTACTAACCAAAAGAGGTATGTGTTAACTTTATGCATAACAGAGTCAGAAATTGCTATGATAATTTTTTAAGTTTCCAGTTAACATTATGCATTATGGACTTTCAAGTCTGGCTTGATTTAATTTTTGTATTCATTTTTTCCTCCTAATTCCTGCCAGTCATCAGCCCTTCTCAGACAGACTGGCTCATTGCTCCCCTTGATCACAGGAGGTCAATATCCAGGTAACTGTCAGAGTATTTTTTCATTGTTTTGCCCTAATCCCTCCCTGGTGGTTGACATGGATGGTTACAAATTTAATGGCCTGCAATGCCATCTGCTGTGGGTGTACACATTCCAGCATTTGCCCTCATGAAGGCTTCCATGGACATCCCTGACCCATATACTGCATGTTGTGCACGTAGCTCTCCAATAGGTGTCAGTACTGCAGTTAGTCAGGCTGCCTCCTTTTCCACAGGATGGGTGTGCTGACATTGGCCAGTCACTCTTAAACTTTCCCACCCAGCTCTTCTGCCACTTAGGCGACTAACTGCTCTCAAGCCATATAGATTGTAGTCTTGCTTTCATCCCTTTAAGCCACAGAGCCAGTCCTGGTTTGACTCAGTTGTAACCAGAAATATTTTGTTATTTTGGACCCTGCCCACTTCCATGGTATGCTCTGAGTAGTTGTGGTTTACTATGGTCAGTAGAAGGTCTTGTAAAATGTTACATGCATGGTGTTCTGGTTTTGCGGAGCTTATGGCTTTTTGAGATACAGCTGTGACTTTGGTGGATATATCCTTCACAACCTCTGAATATATACTGGTTGATATGTACACATGAACAAAACATGGGGCTGCTGCTGTGACTTTAGCCTCAATATCCACTTACTTCTTTTCAATAGATATACTTATGCTTGCTGCAATTTTGCCTTGATTTAGTTCGGATACTTTACAACAGTTGTTTGCTTTAGATAATTTCTGGAAGCAGGAAAAGGCTGGATGTAACTAAATTGGTTAAAACAAATATAATACATAAATGACTCGGTCCTGCTTGAGCACATTCTGCTTGATACAATGACTGGTGTGTGTGAAGATAAAGAAGCCTTTTGTCCAAACACCTCTGGTTTGATTACTTTATTAATTCTTTATATCAAAAAATAAAATGCACAAGTTAGACTGTCAGTTATTAAATTTTACCTGAAACCCAAAATTAAGTACATTTGAGGAGAAGTTTTAACATGCTCATATTTTGTTTATACAGGAAAACATTTTTCTATCTTCTGAAGATAAACAAGTTCCCTTATAAACTGAAAGCAAGTAAAATTATAACTTGACAGCTGCTTCAAACATCTTCAAGTATTTATTATGAAAACACTTGTAAATCGTAACAAACAATGTACTTTTCTGAAATAGAAAGTTTCAAATTACACCCAGACATGTCTCTCACTTAGGTAACGTTATATATTTCTTATTTTGTTACAGTTAAATCAGGGTTAATAAAAGTCTTTATATTATGGTGGATGAGGTGAGACAAAATGGTCATAGACAGGTGTACCAAACGCTTAATAAAGTGACCACTAATTGCAAGGACAATAGCAGAAACACAGAAGATATCAACAGAAGTCCCCCAAATAATCTTTTTTCTAAGGCATATTCCTCTTCTGAAGTGGACTGAGTAACTGGAGTCCTTTAGCAAGCTGATATACTATTTCATGTATAACTTTTCTAACTTAATTGAACTATATACAAATCTTTTCCATGTCATTAAGGTTTGAAAATATTCTTCATCCCACATACAATTTTTGATTTCCTTGAAAATAAATTTTTAGATATTCTGGATAACTTTTAGTAAGCTCTTCTGCAGGATGTAATATTTTATAAAAAAATGATTTAACTCAGTATCCTGTATGTCAGCATTCCCTGTTACTATTATGCATTCATTTCCACATACAGCATGCACTACTTCTTTAATCTGCAGTGTCATAGCCTAAAAACTGCCAGTGTACACTGTCACATTGGTAGTACTTTATTCTGCGGGATCACAACTAATAATAGACATATCAAAGTATAGTACATTCATCTAATCCACAAAAGCAAAGAAGAAATAAATAAACACAATAACTTCAATCATTTTAGGAAATTGACTTGTAAGTCAAACTGCTGTTGGGTACTTCAGGTTCAGGTTACTAACATGTTTATACCTAAACACAGATACAATAAAGTAATAATTTAGGGAAAACATAAAATTATTTATAAAGTATGAGAACAATGCACAAAAAATGTTAGACACCACTGGGATAGTGTAATCTAATTACAGTGAAACACAGACAAATTCCTAATATAGATGCCTTATTCCAGTAAAAGCAAATGAGTACAGAGCATCTGGTCTTCTAATCAATTCACTACATAAATAGTAACTCACTGTACTAACCAGTCCCCTGAGGCAGCCAAGTTCCATTTTGCAAGGGGATACTTAGTAAGATAAGTAAGTTAAATGACAAGTTAGGATCAAATAGTATATACATGGGAATGGATTACATTCTCGATTAAATCTTTGCCTTTGCAGCTTATCATTTTAATCACTATACTATATTATGCTATATTATACCATACTAAACTACTTCTAACATAGGCCTTAAAAGAAGCACAGACCCCAGAGCTGTCATAAGACATACAGCTGAAAAACAAGCACCATTCCATCTCTAAGTATGTAATATCTTAATTTATTTATTAACAGTTATAAAAGTATCAGGGTTTGAAAAAACACAAAAGGACAATTTCTGAGTTTAGACTAGCATCTTTCTTCTGTAAATATAATGTAAAACATAATTTGGGTAGGTGGTGGTGCTACAGTAGCGTTGTCGCCTCACAGTAAGACGCTGACTGGTTCAACTCTCAGCTAGAGCGTCTTCTGCATGGAGACATGCGTGAATGGGTGTACCTTCGTTGAAGGTTGTGCGTTAGGGCTGGCAACTCAGCACGTGAAAATCAGCTGCCAATCATTAGTGGACCGGAGTTCTGCTGTGGCGACCCCTAACTGGGAAAAGCCGAAAGACACAACAACAACAACAGCAATGTATTATCGCAACCACATTTCGCAGGTGGCATATTTTATAATGTTTTCTGCCGAACTATGTGCGTTAGTGGAAGAAGGGTGATGTAAACTGCTAAACAGTATTGGGTCACATTCTTTGCCACATATGATGAGGAATAATGGCAGGTAGTGCCCTTGTCTGAAGTAGACACATGACTGCTGCTTTGCAGTCGTCTTTAATGTTAGGAGTCATCAAACTCACAACGTTCTGAACAACAGAAGTGGTGCCTTTCAAAGCCTGTTACGTGTGTGCCTATGTAGGGGAATCATTCACCATCTGCAGCACCACCTGTTGCTCCTGCTGTAAGGGCCATTTCTGAGTACAAAACTTCAGAAATACGCTGCATGCGCAAGTATGTGTGTGAAGCGGGATAATGTTTACCACCCATGCCCCACAAGTACTGCTACGGAGAAAGGCTGCGTGGCGTTACTAGTATTTATTAGCATTATTGCAACTGTTGTGTGGTCGGTGTTCGGCACACTTCATTTCCTCTATGAACGTTGGTTCCCAATCTGACTACTAATCATTTAACAAAATGTTCCCCATAAAAATAACGGTCATTCTTCACCACACTGAGAAGCAGCACGCATCTTGATCGCTATCCCCAAACATGAATTTGCCCTTTGTCCCTCTTCCTAATCCATTAACAATATCAGAGAATAGTACTTAACACTTTACACAACTGTTTTAAAGTTAACAGACATAGTTTGAGTCAAACATGATGAAGTATCTCAGGTTGCAATTCTGGTTGCGAAAATACGTTAAGTGCCATAATTTGTTTTAATCTTTCAGGACTCAATAAAATGCAATCAGATTTGTACCAGGCAATATACTGGACCAATGCTTTAAAAAGTCTTAATATTTCAGCAAAAGCAACAGACTGCCCCCTGGCATGAAATGCAAGACTGATAATTCAAGATAACATGCTTTCCATTTTTTAGGACTTTATAGCCTTTTTTTTAGTTTTCTACTGCGATTTGTCATGCTCTCAGTAAGTTACTAGATACAATACAACTGTTTTTAAAGAGCTGCCCCTGTCTAGACCTCTTGCAGAGGTCATACTGTTTTCTAAGGATTGGCTATATTGTTTTTTTACTGAGTGCTAGTTATAACAGTTTGACAAATGATTAAGCTTTTAAACAAAGTGATTTGTATAACTGTGCTAACAAAGCAGTACTTAAGAGATACTTATTGAAAGCTTTGTCAGACTAAACTGATTATAATTTAAGAATCATGCAATTAATATTTGTTTACTTTAACCAGAAATTCTCTCACTTAACAGTTCAAAGCAGAAGATTAAGATCATGAACAGTTAGTGTGCATCGTCCTGTGTAGGTTTGTCTCCATCTGTCTGTTGAACGACCAAAACAGGTCACTTAATCAGGCATTGTTCCTGCTTCGCCCCTTAAAAAAGACATTTGTGGCTAGTGGGTTCACTTGGTAAAGAAACAAATAAAATACTGTTTTACCTGTGACTTCAGAATTTATGTACAGTCTGCATAGTGATCCACAGCATTAGATCAGTAATGACATGCAGAGAACAAAATTTTCTATTGCACTTCCAAATGAGGCAGCAGAAAAAAATGTTTTACAATCACAAGGCAGTAATAACAGTAGCATTATCCTGTTTTGGGTTTCTGTCACTATTAAGCAGTATCCTTTATCGAGAGTGGAGGAAAGAACCTTTGTCTGTGCATATATTAGTTTTGCTTCTTTTTCCAAGCCATATGACTATTTTATTTATTATTGCCCTTTAAGCCGAAAGTGTTTACTCTTTTCTTGGAAATGTGACTTGCAGTGTGTGTGTGTGTGTGTGTGTGTGTGTGTGTGTGTGTGTGTGTGTGTGTGTGTGTGTGCGCGCGCGCGTGAGGGGGTTGGAGCTAACATTTCAAAACAGTTTTAAATTTTAAGTCTGACTCAGAATAAATTTTTAACCACAAAGGCAGCAGACAGAGTCATGAAAAACTTTTCATCTTCAAAGCATAATTATTTTTGGATTTTTGCCACTACCAAATGTATTTGGTAGAGTTTGGAAATGCAGTATTGCATGTCTACATGTTACACCTGATTCTTTTTCAAACAAAGTTTGTAATTTTACTTTTTCCCATTTTTGTATTTAGAGTAAAGCCAATAAATAACATGCAAAGGTAACATCAGCTACAGAAGCAGCACAGTACTGTGGGAAATATTATGGATTATGCATGTCGCTGTTTTGGCATAGAGGTTTCTCATTCCTGGGTAGAGCTGCAGGTCGCACTGGGGACTGACAGTGGCAGTACAGTGCCTGCAATATTAATGTACAGAACTTCATTTTACAGGGAAGTAAAAAACAAAGGAAAGCATTTTTAGGTCAGCAGAGAAAGGGGAGGTATTGCTGACATTCTCGATATGGGACTTTGGCATGCCAGATGTTAAGCTTTAAGCTCTGAAGAGATTTAAGACTGATATGCCAGATGTCAACCAAAGTGCATTGGATGCAGCCACATTTTAGTATTTTCAATCCAGGGTTTGGTTTCAGCCCTGAACTTTAACTCTAGGTTATGTCAAACCTGTATATTCTAACTATGTATGCATGATCACTCCCTGGTTGCTTATACCATCCAAATTCATGCTGGTTTATTGTCTTCTCAGCATTATCCATATTTTATTTGCTACATAATGCTAGTTGTGCCTCAAAAAGATCACAGGAAGATCCCGCCTCTCCATTTAACTTCTCTCCCCCCATATTCCAACTTTCCATTTCAAACCAAAGCTAAAAACATACTACCACTACTGGAAAAACTAAAAACTGACTCACCTGCTGGTTCTGACAGTTTTGTAATGCTGTGGTTCTTATGCCTATGTAAGGAGTCCGCAATCCCTCTCCTTCTTCACATTTATAATTTCTGCCTAACTCAGAACATTATGCCTGATATCTGGAAAACAGCCAATGTTAAACCCCTCCCCCCTAAAAAAGCTAAACCATCACATGCCACTGACTTCTGTCTCATGTCCATTCTTTCCATTCTTAGTATAATCTTTGAAAAATTGGTTTACAATCCCCCTTCATTACATCTTCCAATATCATCTACTATCCTCAAAACAGCATAACGTTTGGGCAGGTAAGAGAACTTCTACAGCACTCTTGACACTTACTGATAACTTCTTCCTTGCTATGGACAAGGGCCTTCTCACTGGATCCATCTTTACTGACCTCACCACAGCTATCAATCTGTTTGACTTTAACATTCTTTAAGATCACCTAAATGAAACTGGGTTTAGCCCCGATACAGCTCTCTGATTTAAAAAGTATCTTTCTAATTGGTACATCTCTGTGCAGTTTCAAAACACTCTCTCTTGCTTCTATTCCTCTCCATAAAGGATTTCCTCAAGGATCCATTCTGGCTCCCCTTCTATTTTCTGTTTTCATTTATAAATTATCACTTGACTTCCCTTATCTCTCCCTCTTACTTTATGCTGATGGCATGGTCTTATTTCACTCAAACCTGATCTACTCTGCCATAGAGCAGCAACTACAAGCTGACTTCCTTTATCTTATCAAATGGCTTAATAACAAAAATCTAATTTTGAATGCTTTCAAAGCTAAAAGAAACTGCTGTTTGTTACCTCCTCTAACCAGCAGAATAACTCTCAATCACTTCTTTTCCATGGCCATCTTGATAACCCCATTGATAAGTCATCTCATTCAAATACCTTGGCATGTGGCTTGATCCATCACTGAACTTTCATCTTCATCTATAATAAATACAGAAGAAAATAAATTCCCTTCTGTTTTGGTCCAATAAAACTGTCATTGTCTCTCTCCAGACCAATCAGGAAAGCTACATGCAAAGGCATTCTACTAGCACAGCTTGAATGTGGACTTCCATTGGTTGCAGCAGGATCCAAGAATAACTCCTTCATCATCCAAAGTATAAACAAACTTAATTAACATTTTATTACCCTCTGATCTGGACATGAGCATCATTGTATCAGTCTTAATACAGCCAAATGGCTACCCGTCCAACTACATGCCAACTTTCTTTTTGGATCTCAAATCTACAAGTTCCTCAAATAACACTCCTGGTTTTCCCTTGCCTCCAACCTATTCAGACAACCCCCTAGTTATAATCTAAGTGGTCTTAACCACTCTGGTCCACTTCTTCAGTGTCCCAGAACCAGACTTCATTGCACTAACTTTGCCTTCTCCATCCTAGGCCCCAAACTCTGTGAATTCCATCCTACTAATCTTAATGACCTCACCTTGTACGCCTCTTTCCATGCTCAGCTTAAAGAGCATCCCAAGTCTGAATCAATTTGCAAATGCCTTCCCTCTTGACACATCACCCAGTCTTCCACTGTCCACTTCACCAGCCAGGTACCATTGTCTTCCTCCCATTATTTCTCTGCACTAATATGTGATATCTCTTCCACATTATAAATACTGTATATATTAATTTGTGTGTTTTTGCCTTACTTTTGCTGTCTTTTTCACTTTGTTCTCTATCACTTCACTATTTCTTCTTCCCTCCTTCTCTAACCCTCCTTTCTTATTGTCCCTTATACTGTGTACTTTATTATTATTACTGTTACTGATTCATCGATATCTTCATACAGCATTTATTTTGTATTCATAATACTTCTTGTTAACTTGCTTGTCTACTGTCATTTATATTTGTCTGGGATGAGACTGGGATGAGACATAAATGGGTCCATTTATATCAGTGCTCTACCCCAGTTACCAAACTGACTAACTAAATAAATAAAATTCACATAACTGCTTAACAAAACAAAATAAATATGATTCTTGGTCAATCTAACTATACACTTCAGCCAGTCAGAAGTAATGGTTTTAGACTAGAAGAGGGCAGACTTTTACAAACTAGACAGTGAGGCAGAAAAAACTAGTAAAAAAGAATAAAGGGTCTGTGATGATATGTGCAAGTGCCAGTATAGCCAGCCAGCTGGAGTTTTGTAAAGAATTATATGCTCTTTGAATATCAAACTGATTTATACAAGATGCTTGTGTTGAAAATGTATTTGTGACCTTTGCTTGTGTTGAAATGTATCCACAGTGCACATTGCTGAAATGAAGAGAAATGTACATGTATTTTTGTAGCTGAATTAAATGTATATGTTTTAATAGAGGATACTGGCACAGCAGATGTTAACTTTAAGAAAACTATTGGAAATGTAAATGAGCTGTTAAATCATTAAAAGGCACCTGGCAGTGCTGAATAGGCCTGGAGATGCTGGGTCTGGGACAGAGCATTTGTACATTAGCTCAGTGAAAAGAGGTGAGGCCCTTGGCACTGCCATGAATATTTGGATGTGTATTGTGGCTATCTGTGCTAATTTCCTATCTCATCTTCAAAGGGGAATACTGTGAGATCCTAGAGTCAGGTGACCAGATGAGGTCATTTGGTCACACCTCTTGGAAATTATATTTTATCTATTACAAAGAGAAATCTCAGACTGCTGAGTATTCTGTTTGGGAAGCCTGACTAGAAAGACCCTCACCAACAGCATCTTGCCTTGTGATAGTAAATAGCTTAACTAGGGAACAGTGATTCTTTTAGATTTAGTTAGGAATACAGTGAAGCTTAGTTTAGATATTGTTTTTATTTGTCTGAGTCTGTAGGGTTAGGTCCTCAGCTGAGTGTCCAAGTCATGACCTCTAGCACCCTCTCTGTAAACCCAGTGCTTCATGTCATTGTCCATGTTGGTGTGAATGACCTGAGATGTACCTCCCTGGACTACATGAAAAGAGACATGGAGGAGGTCTCCGATCTTGTAGCCCAGGCAGGTATGATCCTAGCCGTGAGTAGCATACTGCCATCACCCAAAATGATACCACAGTACAAGGACAAAATGATTGACTTCAACAATTGGCTAAGCTTCTGGTGGTATTCTAAGGGAATCCAGTATCTGTCTGTCTGGGATGACATGATCGACAGACCACGATGCTTTGCCAGAGATGGCCTGCACCTGTCGCCTTTGGGATTCCGGATACTGGCAAAGGCTCTTGCCACCCCTATAGTGCCTTTTTTTAGGCAAGCTTCAAATGACAAATTCACCACCATAACAGGTACAAGCAAGTAAAATCTGAGGGTAATGCTACTCAATGCTAGAAGTCTAAACCACAAATTGCACTCACTCGAGGCACTCCTTAAAATGGAGAACATTGACATCTGTGCAGTGACAGAGACCTGGTTCAAAGCTCCAGAGAGCATCCCTGCATTACCAGGCTATAATTTATACCACACCTTTTGGCCACCTCTCCCGGACTGAAACACTAAAGGTGGAGGCGTTTCCATATTCATTAAGGATATTCACACCTCCAAGCAAGTTGCTCAGCATAATGCATCCAAGCTCTGGGCAACACCGTAATCCAGATTGTAGCTTGCTACAGACCCCCCACCATGCCCCAGGATTCCCACTCCTCTTCTCTTGATACACTGGAAAATATTAGGTTACGACCCAACACCATGTACCAGCTCTTTTGCTCAATGTTTTCTGGAATTGATCAATTTTAAGGCCTTGGATCAACTTATCCACACCCCCACCAGGGGCAGAAATATCCTAGACCTGGTCATCACCAACATGGGCGACCAGTGTTCCACATCAGAGGTCAATTCCTCGTTGGTCAGATCAGCTAATCACCCTAGACATCCACAAACCACTCCCACCCCCTATTAGGAAAACAACCGTAAAAAATTTCTCCGAAGCCAACTTCACGCTTCTTAAGACAGAAGTGGAAATCTTCACGACACCCACGCAGATGGACACTAGAGGTATGACTGCTGAATCCTACACAAATGCACTTTATAAGCACTTACACGAGTGCATGGATCGTGCTATCCCTAACAGAACCAAGATGCTATCCTCCAAAAAAAGGAAGCCAATCTGGTGGTCTTCTGCCATAAACAAACTCTACAACAGAAGAAAGAAAATCTTGCAAAAAAGGGTAAAATCCCATGACTGGAGGAACTCCCTGGTCAGCCTCAGTAAGAAGCTGAGATCCCTCATAAAATCCTCCAAAGCTAGTTATGAAAATAAAATCGCCACTTATTTTAAAGACAACCACAAAACATTCTATAGCTATGTCAAAAATCTCAATGGCAACACTCAGATCTGCTGTTACAGCACAATGGCACTAAATATACAGAACCAAGTGATATTGCCAACACCCTGGCAGATAGGTTCAGTGCTAACTTTACCCTCCTCTCACCCCCTAAAAGGCCCATCTCTGTACTGGAAGAACACAAAGTTCCTGTAATCACGGCTGCACAGGTAAAAACCTCACTCTCTAAAGCCAAAAATACAGCATCCATGTGACCTGACAACATCCCAAACTGCCTTCTACATGAACTACAGAATGAACTGGCACCCCATCTAAGTACCATGTTCAGTCATAGCCTCACCTCAGGCTTTGTGCCCACTGAATGGTGCACCGTGACAGTTATCCCACTCCACAAAGGGGGAGCCATGACAGACTCTGGGAACTACCGTCCCATTAGCCTGAAGATCCTGGTCTGCAAGGCCATGGAACGTATCATCGTGGAACTCATAAACAAAGACATTGGAGATCTCCAAACTCTGGACCCACACAGTTCGGGTTTGTAAAAGGCAGATCATATCTCCTAAACCTGACAGACTTCTTTGAAGCAGTCACCAAAGCCATAGATGAGGGTAAGATGGTTCACACTGCCTATCTAGATCTTGCCAAGGCGTTCAACACCATCCCCCACTCTGGAATTATAGATAAACTCACTAAACTAGGTATAAATCCCTATGTCAAAAGATGGGTTGCCAACTGGCTTACTGACAGAACCCACACTGTGAAAGTAGCAGACTCTAAATCAGACTTCAGACCAGTGACAAGTGGAGTACCACAGGGTTCAGTCCTCGGTCCTCTCCAGATTAGTATCTACTTCTCTGAAGTACAGGCTAACACAGAAGGTCTTTGGCTAACTAGGTTCACAGATGACTGCAAACTAGGAGCCATAATCGAAACTCCTAACGATGTGGAGTCCTACAAAAGGGCCTCACTGAGACAGATGCCTGGTGTCAAAGCCATGGCCTCAAACTCAATGCCAAAAAGTGCATTGTCATCCCCTTTGGTAAAAACTCTGTACCCATGAACTACCACTTAGGTGGTAGTCTACTTAACACCAAAAGTGTGATAAGAGACCTTAGGACACAGGTGGACAATAGTCTCTCCTTTGATAATCACATTGCCACAGTGGTCAGGAAATCCTTCTACGTGGCACACCTCATCACAAAAGGTTTCTCATCCAGAAAAAAAGAGGTCATTGTTCCCCTCTACTCATCACTCATTAGACTCATTATAGAGTACAACACCCCTTTTGGTATGTACCTCACAAGACATCTACAACAACTGGAAAGGCTGCAGAAATACTTCACAAAGAGGATTACCGGCCTCAAACAGATGCCCTATGCAGACCATCTCAAAAAACTCCAACTTTACTCCATCGCATATCACCTACTCAGAGACGATCTCTGCCTAGCATACAAAGTTATGTCAAACTCAGAGCTGTTGGACATGCTCCAGTTAAAGAAATCCCAGTCCTTCTGAGCTACATGCTCTAGGGACCTAAACTTTGTCACCACAATAAACAGAACATGCTGGAGGGATAGATTCCTGTCCCAGAGACTTCCCATACTCTGGAACAGACTACCTATATATATATATCAAACAGAGCTCCTCATTAGCACTCTTCAAGAAAAATATTGATGATTGGATGGGTAATAGGAAATTCACCCCAGGGATCACTTCTGTGGCTCTGCTTGACAGGGGCACAGGAAAATAATTTTCTTGGGTGGCGAAAGCCAGGGTACCTTTTTGGCTAGGCTTGTATAGGCCCTAGGGCAAATAGCCTAGTAACTACCTATGAACCTATGTCCCTGCCCCACATAGCTGACACACACACTCTTTAAGATTTAATTTTCACACACACACACACACACACACACACACACACACACACACACACACACACAC